>NC_133774.1:100332574-100566658 GCF_003597395.2 Chelonoidis abingdonii | reverse complement strand
TGGAAATTTCCACTACCTGCGTCTGACGAAGTGGGTATTCACCCACGAAAGCTCACGCTCCAAAACGTCTGTTAGTCTATAAGGTGCCACAGGATTCTCTGCTGCTTCTACATATCAAGTATGTCATTCCATTTCATGCTTCACTTCCAGCATCAAGCTGGTGAATGAGAGAACAAAAGTCACTGCCCTCAACCCAGGGTCTCCACATGCCTCTCCTGAAAAGTGCTGTTGTCACAATGCCAGCATATCAGACTTTCCACACACACCCCACCCCCAGGTGTTTGTAAATAGCATGGCTAAATGTTCAAAGGAGGTTTGATTGTAATTTTTGTTTGGTAAGGATCAGAATTTTACTATTTTACAATAAAATGACTGACTTCCTCTCATTGCCCCCAGCAGAGTCAGCCATTAAGCAGAGCATAACCTGTGCCTCCGCATTACAGGAGCTCTCTAGCACCCAGACAAAAAATTCAAAAGCCTCAGGTGCCGTGTATGAATCTTACTCTTCCAGCAACCACTGGTATTGCTTCTCTGTTCTGTAACAGTTCAACCCCTCATCGTGACTTGACTGAAATCTGCTACATTTGACTGTCCTATCAGTTATGCATATTTTTGGCACTTGAAGTCAGATACCAATCACAGTGTAGGGCATTATTGTACAGTTAAGTCACATTAGCAAAACCCAGGACAGATTTTTGTGTAAAACTTTCTACTGATCTGGTTTCATTAGGACGGATGAAATGGTAGGAGCACAGTGTTTCAGGCTGAATTGTAAAGGGATACTGCTGCATATCTTTTCTTATATAGGGTTACATTGTTCATGCTTGCCAGTGTGTGTAATACTTTGTAGCTTCAAAATATTAAATTACATGAACATCCTCTTATTTTCCCATTAAAACTGTCATGTTTTTATTTGTTTCCCCCCCTCTATTTTCAACAGGGCTATATAGTAACTACCACACTGAATAATATTAATCAGTTATTCCTTGAAAAACCACTGTAAGGTGGCTCAATATTATTATCTACATTATCCACATGGTGATATTAATTAAGGAAGATAAGTGGGGACCAAGCCCACACAGCAAGCCAGTGGCAGGAGCTGAGATTAGAACTCTGGCTGTAGTTCCCCCGTGTGGTTTGATTTTGGCTACTACTTTGTTCCCTGGCATCTTCAATAGTGTTAGTTCATTTCTAGGCAGAGTGATTGCCAATTAACTTCTTATGCATTTGCTGCCTGACCACCTAGTTTGTTCTGCTGCAAAGTCTTTGTTTTTTTTAAATCACTTCAAAAGAATTTAGGGTTTTAAATATTAATGACAAAAGAGCAAGAGTCGGAATTCAAGGATCAAAACTCCTCTCTAGATTTTAGGAGTCTATTCCTCTTTCCCCACTGCCAGAATGGGTGAAAGTCACCCTGGTGCAGCAGGACTGTACAAGACCTATGCAGCCTTTAAGCTTCTTAAACTTTATTTTGAATTTCACCTGACTAAAGTAATTTCCACTAGATTCAATAGGAAATTTGTTCCTATCCTTAGGATGGAAGAAAAAGGGCCTGAAAAATGTCATGGTGTCCAATATGGTGCTTAAACTGTTTTTGAGCATCATTGAAATATGGAGACAATTTAAGGACTAAAATATTTCAAAATGTTGAGTTCTTCATCAGAATATGCCATTCCCCCCCCCCCCTCGCCACATTAACTGCTATTTTTTCCAGCTAGCTTGGGATAATCTTATCGTGTGACAGGAGCTCAGGGATGTACTCAATGCCAGACTGGAGTGAAGGAGCATGACTAGGAGGTCAAGAGAGTAAATAATCAGACAGTTAGATACACATTCAATCAGGTGCTCATCCAAATCCCATTGAAATTAATGGAAAGATTTATATCCAGTTCTCCCATTGAATCAAGCTTCTAGTGACACATGAAGCAACAGTATTTTCATCTGTTAGACTTAAGCCACTTCTTCAGTTTTGTGGAATGTATGCTCTAAAGGGAAATATTTTACTCTCCCTAAAGTGCTTCAAAACTCAGCTTGTACCTTTGTTAATTCAATGCATGATACACTGACAATCCACAAAAAGGGCCCAATAATCTTGACAAAATGCACTTTTTAAAAAAACAGGATCCAGTTTCTGCTCAAAATTGCAGAATTCTTAGCAAATTAAACAGTTTTGTCTGCTGCCAGGAGAAAATTTTGATGGCATGTTTTTTTAGAAACCCAGAATAAGGAGGCAACAAGCCAGGGTAAAAATTAAATGGCAGTATAATCCTCCAAGGAAGATACAGTTAGATATTTCTTTTAATGGAAACTTTGTTTTGCAGACAGTATGCACTGTACCGGCACAAACACCAACAACTGCTTCTGCTGGTAACAACTGACCTCTTAATCATGAGCTACTCATTTTAGAATGATTGCAGGCTGTTAGAAAAAGTCTTCTCAAGAAGTCTCTTTAGCAACAAGACTGAAGACAAACAGTCATCTTTTACCTTCCTTTTTCACAGGAAATATAGTAAGCCTATAGATATGAAAATCAGTCAATGCCTACAGTGAAGAACACACCAAACCAATCGGAGGAAGATAGAATAGAGCAGAGGAAGTCAGGCTATAAGCATTTTGCCATCATTCAGTATCTTTGTTTTTCAATGTAGATTCTTCCAGTCAGGATAATTTTTCCCCTTCATTTTCATGCCATTTGTCTTATGCTGTGAGCTCCAGATGTTTTATTATTGTTACTTGATTACTGGCACCTGTTTTCTGTCATAGTTCTAAAGCTGCGTGTTTCTGGCCTCGCTGTTTCCTTTGTTTGAAGGCTGGATTACCAATTGTTTGGCAGAGCTGGATCGAGGCATGTGGCAAGTGTGCTGCTGCACAGAGATTTACACTTTTCAGAACCCGGCTTTGTTAAGAACCCCAGGCACCATGTACCCTATTCAGTGATGCATTAGGACCACTGCACATCTTAAAGGATGAACTATGAGGTCCTAAACATTCTTCCACTTTTCAAAGTCTACCCCTGCATATGCATTTTCTGACTGATAAAACCCTTCAGTCCATGTTCTTTGTATCTAATAAGGAACTAGATTTCAGACTAGGGTCACTGCATGCCATCAGAAATGTCTAGAGTGCTGACCTTCTACCTCCTTAATTTGCTGAACCCCTCTCATACCCACTTAATGACTCACCCAGATAACAAATTCTCCCATCCTTAGATATGCTGTGTGTGTTACAGAAGTCAGCCTGAGGCATTGCATGTCTGACATTGTTCAGAACCTTTTGCAATGTAAACCACTGAATAATAGAATAGATTGGTACTCTCCTATATGTGCTTCAAACCAGGCAGAGCTAGAGGAGCTCTAATCCCTGTGATCCGCACTTTGCTATAAAATTTGGTGGTGTTTGAGCTGCCTGGCCTTCTTGTTGGTTCCAGCCATGAAGTCAGAGTGCTAGAAGAGATGTAGGGCCCACTTTTCAGACATGCTGATCACCTCTAGTTAGTTATTTTGAAAAATGTATCCCTACTTCCTCCCCGATCACTACAGGAAGGGAAAAGAAGGCTGATTAGATCCTCTTGCTGCCTTTATATAAGTGAGATGAAGGGAAAGAAAAGGTTTGCTGTCATCTCCCCAAATATGTAAGATGAATGGAGAAAAGGAGCCAGGCCAGCACTGTTAGCAATGGATAGGTTCAGGTTGGGTAAATCACATGTCTTACATAAAATCTTAGTCTGCAGAAGAGAAGAGTAGGGGAGATTTGAAAGCAGCCTTCAACTACCTGAAGAGGGGGTTCCGAAGAGGACGCAGCTAGGTTGTTCTCAGTGGTGACAGATGACAGAACAAGAAGCAATGATCTCAAGTTGCAGTGGGGGAGGTGTAGGTTGGATATTAGGAAAAACTATTTCACTAGGAGGGTGGTGAAGCACTGGAATGGGTTATCTAGGGAGGTGATGGAATCTCCATCCTTAGAGGTTTTTAAGGCCCGGCTTGATAAAGCCCTGGCTCGGATGATTTAGTTGGGATTGGCCCTGCTTTGAGCAGGGCATTGGACTAGATGCCTCCTGAGGTCTCTTCCAACTCTGATATTCTATGAATCTGTTACAAACGTATGATTTCTGAATCTAGGATCTTTCAAATTCTGAAGTTTATGATTTGGATATATTCATGATCCAAACTGCTGTATTGCGAGGTTTCTCTTTGCCTTGTTCTAAGAAAATTACTAGAATTGTTTGAATTGTTTGGCTGGAACAGTTTTCCCCATCAGGAAAGGCAATTTCCTGTGGCAGATGAGGAATAGAACCCAAATCATTTTGTAGGAGCATGTTGATTTCAACAGCATTTTAGATGGAAAAAAGCTGAAATGAAATGTTTTGACTTTCTTATTCTCTCAAAATAACATCAAAAAGTTTCATTTAGATAATTTAAATTTCATTCTGATAAAGCCAAAATGAAACATTTTCACCCTATCATTTTGATTTATTTGATTTTTATATTTAAATGTTAAAATATATTAACTATATATCATGTTAAAGTTATATTATATAATAATGTTTCCACATTGTCAAAAATGATTTAACATTATTGAAATGAAATATTTAAATGGTTCCAAATATGGTTTTGGAACATGATGGAGGGGATTAATTTTTCTTCTGCAGGAAATTGCAATATTTTGTCTTTTCATTCTGATTTGGAACACATTTTGAAATGTCAGCATTTTCCACAGAATGAAAATTCTATTTTCCAACTAGCTCTGAGCATTACTGTAAGGAAGAACTAAAATATGTAGATCAGCGATGGGCAGGAGACAGCAAATCTCTGATGATTCTTGCTACTTTTAGAACTTGGGGCAACTGATATTTCTCCCTAACAGGAGATTGACCCCCTGATTATGAAACATTTATTTCTATTATTTTCTCTGGTTAGTAACATACTGAAAAAAATAAGAACAAAAACTATCTTCTACTTCCTCTTCCACTGAGCCCTTTTTTTTTTCCGTGCCAAAACATTGTTCAGTTATATAATCATTTGACTTCCATTTATTTTAACTGGTGATACAGAGCTTTATTTTGTGCTTTGATATTTTTTTCTGGTCTCTCAGACTGTTTACCTAGTAAATATTCTAGACTGGGATTTTCAGAGAATCCTGAGTATCTCTCTAACTGGGAGAGCAAATCTCTCCCATGACATACTGTCAGAACAGAGGTCAGCAAAAGAGCTTGAGCTAGATGCCCCTCATTACAGAGGAGGCTGTCAGAGTGTTTTCTATACGGGACCCAGGACTTTGAAACATACTCTCCCTCTTAGTCTGAAATAGCCTAATTGGTGACCTACCAGGCACACTGCAAAAGCCATTGGATAGAGGTTGAGGAAAAGGCTGAGGGTATGTTCCCAGAGACAATTCAGATGAAAAGGAGCTTTTTTTGTAGCTGATTGGCGGGCTGGCTGAGCTGCGTTAATTTGTTCCTGTTTAAATATTTGTTTTTTCTTAAATGCTGCTGTATGTATCTTGCTGTTGTAATATTAATTGTCAGGGCTCCTAAAGGTCTTGTATAGATTTTCTTTTACTATTACTTAAATCCAAACAAACAACAATAAATAAGGGAAATTTAGTGGGATTGAGGTGCCTAAATACCTTAGGCTCTTTTGGAAAACTCATCTCTAATTTCCTCAGTGGCTACCATAATGAAGGGTTGCATTGCTCTGCAAAGTTATTACCATAATATAATGCTGTAACATTCTCCTGTTACAAGAAAAGACCACGCACAGATTGTTGCTATTGCTCTAGATGAAAAATTAGTGACCAGTCTAACTGGAAGGGCTGACAAATCCACTAGGATCTGTTAAAAGGCAGCTGCAAAGAGACATCTAGCTCTAGTGCTAAAATTGGAGATCAACCCCTGCATTTTTTGCAGGCCCTGATATTTGAAAATTTGGCTCTTGATGCCTTTACCATAAACACATAGCGATGTTATGGTGCTGTCCATCTCAAAGGACTTTAAAGACATTAATGAATATAATGACAAAATTCAAGTGAGGCAGGTAAGATTTACTGTCTCATTTTCCAGATGAGGCAATTAAGGTGCAGAGACACCAAGAGC
Source organism: Chelonoidis abingdonii (assembly GCF_003597395.2). Taxonomy (NCBI): domain Eukaryota; kingdom Metazoa; phylum Chordata; order Testudines; family Testudinidae; genus Chelonoidis; species Chelonoidis abingdonii. Next base: position 100,560,567 of record NC_133774.1, on the reverse strand, counting down.
TTGCTTCTGCTCCCACTGAAATCAATAAGGAAACCTCAGTTGGAACAGTATCAGCATAAGAGTCTTGCTTAAGGGCACATTGGAAGTCTGTGGCAGATGAGGAATAGAACCCAGATCTCCTGATGCTCAGTCTTGTGCTTTAACCACAAAAACTGCTGTTCTGCCCACAATTCCACTTTGAACATTAGTACTCAAGTCTGTAATGTAACACTTACAATGAGGTGCAGGCTTCACTACATTAGTAACCCCAAAACACACAACTCTACTTCCCTCATCCTGTTTGCCTATCATCATATTTATCTAACTAGTAAAATGCAACACATCAGCTTATAGAAGGACCTGCAAGTTAGTGATAAAAAAGTAAACAGAACTGGGGGAGAGGAAGAATCTCCTTTCTAGTAAAACAAGTTTAGCTGCTATGCAGGCTTAGTTGAATTTAGCTCAATATATTTATCATAATACATTTCAAAAAGGGGATCCTGATAGCAAAGAGTTCAGGGACCCTTGTTCCAAGATCTTTTTTATTTAAATCTCATTAGTTTTCTTTCTGGGGATATATTTTAAATAGGTGTAAAACAGCTCTGCTCTTTTAGAAAAATTACTTTAATGTTCTTCCTTGTTTTACTAGACTTGGTGCAAAGTTCCATTGCTTCACATGTCATGCAGTTACGACACTAAAGGAAAGAGGAATTAATTCATTTTCAGTGAAGCAACACAACTTAAGATTCTTATTTTCATGCATGGATATACATACTCAAAGGCATGCCCTTTGTTCTAGATCTAAGACAATTCTAACAGAGAATAACGGTTAGGGCATGTCTGGTCCCTCAGCTATAGTAACTACAGTACTTCCTAGACTAGTCTATTCAAAGTTACCATTAAACAAACCTATATCAAATCAAGGGGCTCACTTGTTTAACCATCTAACATTTATTTTGTAATGTGTTTTAACCGTTTAATTGTATACTATCTAGAGGCATACTCTAATCAAAACTCCACCTCTGGATCTTGGTTTAAACTGAGTTGGCAGCTCAAGCTTCAGCTCAAGGGGTATGGAGTGGCTGCCATATGAGGAGAGAGAAATAAGACTGGGACTTTTCTGCTTGGAAAAGACATGACTAAGGGGGATAAGATACAAGTCTATAAAATCATGATTAGTGTGCAGAAAGTAAATAAGGAAGTGTTATTTACTGCTTCTAATAACACAAGAACTAGGGGCTACCAAATGAAATTATTAGGCAACAGGTTTAAAACAAAAGGAAGTATTTTTTCACACAATGCACAGTCAACCTGTGGAACTCCTTACCAGAGAATGTTGTGAAGGCCCAGACTATAACAAAGTTAAAAAGAACCAGATAAATTCATGGAGATTTGGCCCATCAATGGCTATTAGCTAGGATGGACAGGGATGGTGTCCCTAGCCTCTGTTTGCCGGAAGCTGGGAATGGATGGCAGGGGATGAATCATTTGATGATTACCTGTTCTGTTCATTCTTGCTGGGGCATCTGGCATTGGCCACTGTTGGAAGACAGGATACTGGGCTAGACAGACCTTTGGTTTGACCCAGTATGGCCATTCTTATGTTCTCTTTGTGATGACCAATGGACCAGATTCTGATCTCACTTGCACTTGTTTTATACTGGTGTAACTCCTTTGTCTTTATTAGTGTAACTCCTGATTTCAGCAATAACTGAAATCAGAATCAGGCACAACTCTGAACTATCCAAACTTTAGGAAAAATCAAATTCAAGATCCAGTTACCAAGTCCTTCTGGTTGATGGCACTGAGAATTTTGGTTCTCTCCAACAATGAGATACAAAGTTCAGATGTGGAGTCCAGCTACATTTTTTTGATTTAAATTCCACTTTAAATTCTGCTTTCCATAAAATGCTCCCAGATATTTCCATGCAAGGCATCATGTAAGAGGAGGGGATAAAGACTTGGTTGAAAAGTGTAAATGTTCACCTGTAGGATAATTTGTTTTATTTTTTCAGTGATCTTGGACACACCATTTGGTGACATTATGCTCCTTCAGATGCCTGTATAGTATTATCATAATGTCTAAGTTTCTCTCAAATATTTAAAAATAGAAGTAACAGTATTCTCAGCCTCTAGAATAAAGAGCTTAATTAATGTAGTGTTTGTGTGTGTATATAAAAAGAGTTTATTGAGGGAATGCTAAATTGAAAAAGTTTTGCATATAACAGAGAACGTAGTAAGGGCTGTGGCCATTAGTTCACCTGTTAGTGACTGATGAATATCTCCCTATTGGTCAACAGTTTCATTGTTCCCATGGAATGAAGCTATCATGGGAGGCCACGGTCATGGAGGAAAATGTGATTACCTAGATAGCTTAGCCCAATTCAATGGAGGACTTTCAATATCAGGACAGGGACCTTGAACTGAATTCTATATTCAATGAGCAGCCAGTAAAGAGCGCAGAACCTTGGGATGAGGAGCTCATGGCAACCAATGTTGTATCAACTGAAGCTTTTGGGGGAATGTGGTTTTATCTGTAGGTATAAGGAGTTGCAATAATCAAATCTGAAGGTCATGAAAAATGGAACACTGTGACCAGATCTTTGTCAGCTAGGATAGCTAGCCAGTTGCAGATATGAGAAGGCATTTTTAGCTTCTATAGAAATTTTGGCATTCAGTGTCAATAAGGAACCCAAATTATCCTAAAACTGTGGGCAAATTTAACAATCTGAGGGCAAGTGCCCTTAAGACTGACGGATGTTATAGAGGAGGCTAGTTGTTCAGATCTCTTCCTCTTCCTACCAGCATTACCTCAGTTTTGCTTAGGGTCACATTTAGACAGTTCTTCACCCAAGTGCTGATTTGAATAGGTTCAGAGAAAACTAGAAGAGTGTATTTTTGATACTGAGAGTTCTAGTACAACACAAAATCATAGATGCTATCAGCCAGGACAATATTTTAGTAAGATTTTACTAAAAAAGTCATTTAGATCACTAGTATAAAGTGCAATAGATTTGATTTCCTTTAAAATGTTCATATCTCAGACTTGGAGGTTACAGGCTAACTTCTGCCATTTAAAATGTTAGAAAACAAAGGACATTCTTGAAGGTTAAGCTGCTAAAACTTATTCCTGCATAAAGTGACTATTCAAACTGGGTGGCTTAGCTAGCTAGATTGTTAGTGACTCAAGTTCAAGTCAGGTGAGTCTGAGCTCTTTTACCCTGTAGTGAACCTGAGTATTTCATATTTTAATTGACAACATTCATATCTTTGAGCCTTTCATTTAAACTTTGATAAAATCTGCTCACAAAGGCAGATGGCAGGCTGTTATTTTTAATTCACAAGCCATGTTAAATATATGCCATATGTTATAGAACTTTTCAGGCTCAGCCTTTTGAATGCTACCACAATAAAATTACAAACTTACATAAAAGGAAATCTGACAGGCAGAATTATGCAGTTGTGGATTACATTTCTGAAAACGGAAGTAAATGACTTGACTTTTTGCTTGATAAAATATCATTATAAAAACTATAAAACTACCACTGAAGTTTTAAGACCGGTGTAAAAGACAAGTAGGTTTGGGGTTTTTTAATTACTATTTTGTGTCTGGAAATGATACCCTGTATTCACAGTAGGGCGCTATCATTTTTCTAAAGGAGCTATAAACTTTGGGACTTGCCTTTATTCATGTAAATAAAAAGCATGTTATCATATTTTACACTATGTATTTTGAGAGTGCCATACGTAGGGTTAATTAAAGTAGTAAAATAAATGGCCTGAGTTTTATGCATCTCAGAGACTGCCTCTCCTCTTGTGTTTTATTGATGGTGATGTTGCCTGAGGAGCCACTCAAGCTGCAGCTCTCAGTATAAAAGAGAGGATGTTGCCAGCAGCACAGTTTCTGTGAAAGCTCCTTGATTTCATAATACCACCTGGGGAAGCAGTCTACTTTTCTTAACAAGATGGCACATAGCTAAAGAAAGAAGTCCACTGACTTACTCTGTGATGAATGGTACATGGACAGGTCTTTGGGTACCAGCTACAGAAGACCTGCCACACCCTATTGTGTGTCTAGGACATCCTACTATTAATCAACGGTTATGGGATTAATTCCCAACCCGGGTTCAGAGGCAGCTCAGGGTACGTCTACACTACGGGATTATTCTGATTTTACATAAACTGGTTTTGTAAAACAGATTGTATAAAGTCGAGTGCACGCAGCCACACTAAGCACATTAATTCGGTGGTGCGCGTCCATGGTCCGAGGCTAGCATCAATTTCTGGAGCGTTGCACTGTGGGTAGCTATTCCGTAGCTATCCCATAGTTCCCGCAGTCTCCCCCGCCCCTTGGAATTCTGGTTGAGTCCCAGTGCTGATGGGGGAAAACATGGGTCGTGGGTGGTCTGGTATGTCGCAAGTTCATTCCTCCGGGAAGCAATGGCAATCATTCCGCACTATTTTTTCCCCTGGATTGCCCTGGCAGATGCCATAGCCTAAGCAACCATGGAGCTCGTTCCAGTTTTTTTTTTTTTTTTTAAACTGTCCGCATATGTGTACTGGATGCTTGCGGCGAGAGTATACTGCAGCGCTACAACGCAGCAAGCAGTGCCTTTTGCACTGACAGCAGAGATGGTTAAATCGTTCTCCGTACCGATCTGCTGCTGTCATGGTTGCCAGCTGAGGTCGGCGGGGGCGCAAAGACAAAAATGGGAAATGACTCCCCGAGTCAATCCCTCCTTTATGGTTTCTAAAAAAATAGAGTCAAGTCCTGCCTAGAATATGGGGCAAGTGTATAGAGAACCAGTGTACTCAAAGAGCATAGGTCTTACCATGTCGATCTGCAGAATGATGAGCTGCATGCCATCTAGGGAGTGTCCGCTGCAACAACACCCACTCATAATGCTTCCTCTCCTAAATCTTCCTGAGCTACCGTGGAGTGTCCCCTCATTTGGTGTGATGAAAGTAATAAAGACTGCAGGAATAAGAACACTGACTTGTTAATTGGAGATAAAAAGAGGGGGAAGGCAGCCTCCAGCTGCTGTATAGTCCAGGCAGGAACATTAAGTGGTGTAGGGAGAGGAGCCAGCATGCCTGACTGCTATGATAGTCCGGCAGTACAGAAGCTCTTTCCTTTAGCACATGTAAAGGAGGGGCTGATGGATGCTCAGCCCCAGCTTGCTATGATGAGGAACGGTTACCAGCCGTTCTGTACCATCTACTGGGAATGACCGGGGATCATTCCTATTTTTACCCAGGCGCCCCCGGCCGGCCTGACCTGAGGCCAGCCAGGAGCACTCACGGGCTTATGACCAGGATGGCTATCAGTCCTACTGCACTGTACCGTCTGCCACCAGGGAGGGGAGGAGAGAGGATGCTACTGTTTACTGCTGCAGCACCATGTCTACCAGCAGCATGCAGTATACATAGGGTGACATATAAAAAAGTCAAGAAATGATTTTTCTCCCTTTTCTATCATGGAGGGGGAGGGGTGGTAAATTGACAAGATAGACCCTGAACCACCCCGGACAATGTGTTTGACCCTACAGGCATTGGGAGCTCAGCCAAGAATGCAAATGATTTTCGAGACTGCAGGGACTGTGGGATAGCTGGAGTCCTCGGTACCCCCTCCCTCCCTGAACGTCCATTTGATTCTTTGGCTTTCCGTTATGCATGTCACACAGCATTGTGCTGTGGACTCTGTATCATAGCCTGGAGATTTTTTTCAAATGCTTTGGCATTTCATCTTCTGTAACGGAGCTCTGATACAACATATTTGTCTCCCCATACAGGAATCAGATCCAGTATCTCCCATACAGTCCATGCTGGAGCTCTTTTTGGATTTGGGACTGCATCACCACCCACACTGATCAAAGCTCCACGCTGGACAAACAAGAAATGCAATTCAAAAGTTCGTGGGGCTTTTCCTGTCTACCTGGCCACTGCATCAGAGTTCAGATTGCTGTCCAGAGCGGTCACAGTGGAGCACTGTGGGATACTGCCCGGAGGCCAATACCATCGATTTGCGGCCACACTAACCCTAATCCGATATGGTAATACTGATTTTAGCGCTACTCCTCTCGTTGGGAAGGAGTACAGAAACTGATTTAAAGAGCCCTTTATATTGATATAAAGGGTCTCGTTGTGTGGACGAGTACAGTGTTAAATCAGTTTAACGCTGCTAAAAATCAGTTTAAACACGTAGTGTAGACCAGGCCTCAGTGATGCACTCCCATATGTGAGTTAATGAGGTGCAGCCAAGTTTACAAGAGGATACACAAAACAGTTTGGGTAACTCCCAGAGAGGAGAAAGCCAGGGATCTCTAGGGAAACATCAGAGGTATTCTGTATAATTTGTATTTTTAATTTCACTGATTAGAAAACTGCATGGAAGCTGCATGTACAGCTAAAGACTTTTAGTCAAGGTGATGTCCATTCAAGTTACACCAGAATTCCCACAATAAAACCCAACCCAGCTAGATGACTGATGTTCAAACCTGAGCATCCAGTGAATTTCCTGTTTCATAACTCTGCCCTACCCCTGTTTTGTGTATCCTCTTGTAAGCCAAGGAAAATTCTCATTTGTGTTGAAACCAGACATGGAAAATTTAACCCAAAAAGAATTGTTGAGAAGGTTTACAGCTGTAAAAACAGGCATTGCATTAAAAATTGAAACGTAACCTTAATTATAGCTCACACTACTATGAAAGCTGGGAACTTCCCAACTAGGTGATAGGAGCCAATTGCAACCCAGATCTTCCATTGGGGCTCCACCAATCATCAGTAGGTGGGGGGGGGGTGGAGGAGAGGGAGGCTTAAGTGGCTCCCAGATTCACTAACTATTAGACTGAATTAATAATATGGAGGTGCTGGTAGTGGCCCCACAGCTAATATGATTATATTAGTTTAGGTGATTCTGCATGGGCAGGTTTATTATGCTTCTGGATTTTATTCCTGATTTTAATACATTTCAGCGGCTGAAAACTGCCTGGAGCCACTGGAATAGGAGCTTTAAAGAAATAATATAAGTATGTGCTGAATAGCAAGAACATTTCTGTATAGTGCAGGGATGGCTGAATTATTCATTATGAATAATTTAGCCAACAAATTTGGGCATTTTTTTCTTGAATACATTATTTGTGATCCCCCCATTATTTAACTGGATGATCGAATAATATTTGGCAAATAATATATTAGCAATTGTGAATATTTTTTTCATTATTTAACATAGCATATCAGCTGCTCCTGATTACTCCAGTCGCATTGGGAACACCAGCATTTCTTATGGCTTGTAAAACAATAGGCTAATGAGACTCCAGCATTGTTAGAAAGACAGCAAGAGAAATTGCATCACACTGTTTTGTTTGTTTTTAAATAAGAGTCAATATTTGCTAATACTGTTGATGGCTGGACAGAGCTACATAAATTCAGAGAGCTTTGTTTGGTTACAAGACATAGATTTCCAGAACTGGTAATGGTTTTAGCATTTGGTCAGCTTTAGCAGAGTCATTGAAGGGACTTCAGAATTCCATCTTAAAGTAACTTCTGAAGTTTCTCCTAACTCCCATATCTATTAAGTGGAACTGATCTGGATCTTGGTTACATTGGGGGTAAATCCAGAGTAAGTTTATTGAAGTCAGAAGTGTTACACTGGTGCAAAACCAGTGCAAGCAGGGGTGGCTCTCAGCACCTTTGTATAGTGAAGATGGTGAGAGCCATTCAACCTAACTGTAAACCCTGTAAATGATGGAAATCACTTCAAGCCAGGGAATGCAGATGCACCCCCAGCACCTATAAATATAAGGGATAGAGATAAGGCAGGTAACATAATATCTGTTATTGGACCAACTTCAGTACAAGTTTTCAAACTACACGGAGTTCTTCCTAAGGTCAGGGGAAAGAAATCAGAGTGTCTAAGCTAACAAGTTGGGCCAGATAGTTACACATAAGGAACAACATGCTGTAGGAGCTCACTTGAGGTGGAGTGGGCAATAAGAGTTAGATTGTTATGCAAAAAGAGTTTGAAGGGCACAATTATCTTGTAGATATTTGATGTAGGTATATAAGGAGATGACATCCAGGGTGACAAGGATGGTGTACTGGAGGAGGCTGTTAATATTTCAGAGTTTCCTGAGGAAGTCAGTAGTGCCTTGCGGGAAGCTGGCCCTCCGTGTGGTGAGTGGTCTGAGGTTGGTTTCTAGGAGTCCTGATATTCTTCCGTAAAAGTGCTGTGGCCAGATATGATGGGTACGCCAGGCTTTCCTTTTTTGTGTATCTTTGGGAGGTCCCTAGGGTGAGTTTGTGGGAGGATGAGGTTGTAGAGTTTTTCTTAGAGCTTTTGGGAAAGCTCTGAGGGTATCTTTAAATTCCTGTGTTTCATATAATACATGCAGATGTGCCATACAATGGTCAAGATCCAGAAACAAGGCATGAAATTCTATCCAAATAATAAACAACATCTTTCTATTAGCCCTTTGCTTAGTGTGTATATATACGATCAAAGTTGCCACTGAAAAACTTAGGCCTTTGAACCTTTCCAGTAAAAACACAAACGAAGTGTGAAATGTCACAATAGGGAACCACAGTCAAGTGAACTTTGGGAAAGAGGATCAGTTTCCTCAAAAGTCTCTTAGATGTTGACGACTAATTCCCATCTCTGTGGAAATAGATGTTAGTTGGGTGAATATAGGCAAAAGGATTAAAAACACAAACTTTCTACAAACTTTCTCTTGCCTGGTTTCCATGGAAATGAGAGTGGAAAGGCCGCTGGCAGCCAGTAGCTGAGTGTGAGAACTCTCACTTGAAGATGTCAGTTGCTGACTGTTCACTGAAAGCTGAAAGTGTTGGTTTCAAAAAAAAAAATCAGCTGCAAACCATAAGTCTTATCAAATCTGCAGTTATTTACATTTGAAAAAAGTTAATAGTTTAAAAACTATTAAATAAAATCTCTACATTAGCCCCTCATCCTTCCATTTGAATGGCTAGTTGACTTCATTTTGTATGCTAAGGACCGAACAAAGATATGTAATAGAATTTGTTTGAAGACATGTAATATTTTACATAATGAGGATGATAAAATGGATAAGCCAAATTCATCCTGATATTTGCATCCTGGTAGTTATATCAATTGCTTCAATGGAATTTGTCCCCACAACAATCCATATTGGGCATTTCCCTTTGGTCTTTATATAGATGTTGAGGATTGTGCCCCAGCATTGTCCTCTGGGTATTATGCAGTGCAGTTCACTGACTGAACTGCTGCTCTCCAACCCAGGCAGCTGCATTTCAGTGATGCAGTATGCGTACAGGGCTAAATTATGGCTTTGCTACAAGTGCTGTATATGGGGCAGCACTTTGTTGCACTGTTCTAAGATGATTGTGACAGAAATTGCCTGCCTGTCTTGCATTGCCTCAGTAGTTAAGAACATCTGGCTACTAACAGCCTGCACGTATATATGTGGGAGGGCTGGAGGCTTGGCATTCTCTGTCACCATCTTCTACTCTGCAACTGGTTTCCTACTTGGTCCAGCAGAGCCTGAATTAATTGCCCTACAGGGCTCAGCTACCTATGAAGTTTTTGGAATAGTAAGTACATTTTTGGAAGGGTGTAGGTTTTTGTATGAAGAGGGGCAGGTAGGTTTTTCATATTAGATATACTGTAAATATGACTGTGGGGAAATTGATGGGCCCAGTTTTACCTCTAAAACCAAATAGAGGTATAGTAAAAAAAAGAAAAGAAAGGAAAAAGGAACATTTCAAGGGTGTGTAGTAATTATATTGGTTTCTCATGGTTTACTGGTGGAGGGCATGTTCCATGTTTTCAATTGACTCGCTCATTGTGAACCCATGTTCACATGTATTACTGAAAACTTAACTACAATGTAAATCTGCCCCTCTTCCTCCACATGTTACAGACAAAAGCTGGAAACCCACATGTAGCCAATGTGCACTCTCTGTATCATACTAACCTCCCATCCATGCATTTATTCTGGTGTGTACTTTCATAGCCAATTTACTGTGCTTAAATAATACACAGTGGAGTAATGAGTAAAAAGGTGTTTTTCCTAGATTAGTCTTGAAGACAGATAAGCATTTTTATGGTATACAATAATCATAGTAATGTATAATTTTCCCTGGATTGACTGACTGACTTAGTGCACTAATTCAGAAAGCACTAACTCATTCACAAACAGCATCATTAGGAGCGGAGGTAAATAAGAAGCTGATCTGCCTTGTACAGTACACTGAAGCCTCAAGACTTTCTTTTTCCCCACTCATTAATTCAGTTTTCAGGGCTGCTGCAGCAGGTGGACCATTCTATCTTCTCATCTCATTAATCACTTGTGGGTACTGAGGAGAACTCTATTAATACCTGGTCAGTATAATCCATAACAGCTCCAGCAATAGCACAGCCAGCTCTGGAGCCAATATGCTGTAATGTAACTAAGGCTTAAGCAATGTATGTAAACTAATGTAAGGCACCTGTAAGGTAAACCTGCCTTGTTTATATACAAGGAACAGGATTATTGCTTAAACCAGGTGGACACAAGTAAATATAGGACAATGTTGTAATTATACAACAGTAAAGTTGTGCACATTGGTTGGATGATAAATAGGATTGAGGATTTTGACTTTGCTGATTTCTTACTGCTGTCTCTTTTTTTTTTTTTTTTTTTACAGAGACATATTCAATCTCAAAGCAGTTGCAATTTTAACTATCCCTTGAATTGATGCAATTTAAACATATAAAGTTGTCTCTTGTAGTGCAGCATAGAACAGAGATGAAAATGACCTTGCTATGAGTGTTCTTTCTCTCTCTCTTTTTTTTTAAAAAAAAAACCAATGTGTTCTATGCCATCTCTAATCTGCTGGGATTCGTCAGTAAAGCCAAGGAAGCATCCAGTGCCCTGAAGGGAGCAAGATGGGATAGTTTGGGGCACAGGGACAAAGCAGTATATAGAGCTCCTTACTGCTGCTTTATGAAGCAGTGGTGTTATATGCCCCACCAGTGTGTATTGCCAGACACTGTGAGCACTCAGAAATGGAGACCAGGTCATTCCCATCAAGACAGCTGATCAGCAATTCTTGGACCATGCAGCACCAGCTGAAGCATTAACCAGCTGCCTAACCTGCATTCAAGGAAGCACTGGCATCCACTTCTGTCTGACTCCCATGTTGGTGCATTGAACTCCTGCACTCTTCCCCCTTTAGCCATCCTATTGGACATTTGAGGCTTTCCACAGTGGTTGGGCTGGTCTGTTCCTTTTGTCAGCTGGTACTCCCACTCCTCTCCTCTGAGGCAAAGCCCTACACCCCCTTGACTGGTGGAGTAGTGGAGAAGAATCAAAATATTGCAGCATCTCCTAAGCAGTGAATTTATATTCACATTGGAGTTGCTGCAGATGGTGACAATTGACATTTGTTGGCCACACTGCTCTTTAGATCTACTGGGACTTACTCTGTGCAAGGGTATGCCTCACCTTCCTTGGCTATCTGCTCACTAGGCCCCCTCTACCTGCAATCCCCCATCTATTTTCTTGTTTCCTGATTCAAGGGTCTTCTTATTTTGTGGGGCAAAGTTCCCATCTTAAATTGCCCTCTCTAGCCAGGCGAGAAGAGCTCCCTAAATTTGGATTTTCCAACCTTCAGCTAATTCTCTGTCTCTCTCTCTGACAATTTTTTCTCCTATTTCGCTCACGTTTTCCCATTCACCACGATTATTTGCAGTGGGAATCTTCCATACCAGAACACCTCCACTTTATAAGGTCATGAAAGGGGCTTCTTTACCACCCAACCACAAAATTCAGGAAGCTAAGATAATAAGAGTTTAAGATGTTTGGCTGCTGAAAATAATGTTCCAGCTCTCACACATTCTGTACAACATAACACACTTGGCCACATATAGTATTTGAGTAGGGGCATCAATGGTATTTCATGGTTTGAAGAACACTGATTCCTACTGCTAGGCCACTTCCCTTATTATGATCATTAGGCTGGTGGCAGAGGTGGACTGCCAGTCAATGAGGCAGATCCTTAACTGGTATATGATGATTTATACCAGCTGAGGATCTGGCTCATTCTTTTTAAGTAGCTTGCAAAAACAGGGAACACTGTTATAGAGTTAAAATATACTAAATTTAGCTGAAACTGATTTTAACTACACAACAGTTTATTTTTGAACTGCATAAAAAATGCAGTTTTTCTTTCTGGGGATAAACTAGTGATTTATATGGATTTACATTTTTACACATGATTTGCATCTAACTTTTTAATCAGTAAAAGCTAAATAAGTATGTGCAAACCAAAGTTTTAAATCAGTTTATGCAACATATATTAACATTTAAGCTTTTAATTAACTCCTTAGGGTAAATGTTCCTGTAAACCTGATAATGGTACAACTGAACTCTCTGATAAAGCAGTGACTGACATTGGGTAAATCATATGCACCCATAATCCTGCAGACTGGAAAACATCACACCTCCAAGCTGTGTATATAAATTAGAGAATTACCCCACATTACCACTAGTCCACAGACATATGTAAAGTTCGTTGTTCATGCACTATTGGAGGTTTTAATGCCTTTCTTCTAATACTTATTTAATCCTGAAGAGGGAGTGAATAAATGTTGGTGTATGGTTATCACTGAAGTGTAGCTAACAGAGCTACTGTGGATGCTGTAAGCCTGACAAATATGACCCTGTCTGCACTTCATTTCCTTCTACATGCCCAGCCTCCCTTAAAGAATCCTGTGTCTCATTCTCCTATTCACAACCTCACGCCTTTCAATATCAGAAGAGGCAATTATGATCATCTAGTCTGGCTTCATGTTGGTCTGTGTTGGGCACAGAGAGCATCTCCTTCAGGGAATAAAGCAGCATGACTCTTCCCCTTCTTGGATCCCTTGAAAACTCAACTTTCTTGACCAGCTTCTGCCATCAGCCATCCACTCCTGCTCTCAGGCCTATCCTCATCATCCTCTACTTTCGCTCACACCAAGACATTTTTCACCCTCCATTTCATTTATTATTTAGCCCTTGCTATACTAGGCATTTGCCGAACTGGAAAAAACAGCATTTGAGGCATGGACTAGCTCATCTCTATGTTAGTACTGTGTCCTGTTCAGTAGGGCCCCGATCACATTTGGGGCCCCTTGGTGCTACTATAATACAAATAATAAATAATTCTCCCTGTTCCAAAAAGCTGACAATAGAAAGAAAACAGTTTATAACAGCTTTTAAAAAAAAAAATCTTTAAACCAACAAGACACATGACAGACTTGCAGCTCAATCGCTTTTCCTGAATATTACCCTCCTTCCCTGCTTGGTATTTAGCCTAACTTACTGATAGATCCATAGGCCACTGAAGTCAATGAGAGTCTTTCCATTTAGTTCAATGGTCTTTGGATCAAGTCTTTATAAACAAATAAAATGCAAATCAGATATTCATTATCCTAAGCCAGGCTGTATTAGAACCCTCTTGGATAGAAACAGGAAAGAAATAATGTTCAGATTCCTGTTCTGTCCTCCCAGCTGCCAAGAGGGAATTTTAAATAGTTTACGTCTTTGATTGCATTGTTTCTGGAGGATTGATATGTATTTCTGTGATAAGAGGGCATCAGTCAATAAGTGTTGTTGTGTTCAGGTTTCATCTATGGGAACTGCATAATTTCATCATTTAAAATAGCATCCACAAAAAATTTGAAGTAGTTGGTGGCCAAAGTACCCAATTTATCTTTAGGGTTCTATCTCTGTGTCAAAGGCATCTAAACCAGTTCCATCCAATCTCTAATCTGGAAGAGCATTCTATATTCATCCCCACAGCCCTCCATTAGCATGTACTTTTGAAAGAAAGCTAACTCAATCTTAAGAAAGAAGCATCTTATAGAGAGCACGTCGAGTGACAAATCAGACCCTTCTAATGGCAAGACTTGTTCAGTCACATTCTTAATCACAGACTTTCTTCCATAGCACATGGTAGGGATCAAATGTTCCATTAGAAGCTTCTTTAAATATGCAGAATCAAAATCACATGTACTGAGCTGAAGCACCCAATGAGAATTCAGAATGACCTTCCCCAAGAAAGCAAGAACTTCTTGAGTCATTAGCATACAGCTGCTAAGTGTCACATAGTGCAGCCGGATTTCAGTCTTTCACCACCATCTCACCACAGTAGCCATATCACGAATTTCTAATGACAAGACAATAATCAGGAGGACTACCCTGCTCAGTGTTAAAAAAATCATAAAATTAAAGAAATAAATAAGAAATGACCCTGGGTTTACAGTGAATATTCAGTGACATACTACATGAGATAGAATCAAGATGATTAGTGGTCTATGATAAAGTTGAATACTAATCCCCTTTGAATAGGGATTAAGCTTCAGTGCATAGGGGAGGGATTCATTAGAATTCATCTGATCAAGACGCAGCATGAACGAAGTTCCATAGATCCTGTATATCACAGTCTTTTCAGAGTGATAACCAATTGCCAACACTAGCAGAATTACCAGTGAGTGACTAAAATCAACAGACTGTAACCTGTGAATGTTCTTATTTTCTCAGTCAGGAGCTTCCATTGACATGACACGTACCTAAAAGAATACTAGTTTTAGGCAAAACAATTCCTAGGTAATCACAGTTACAAGAAGTAAATTATTGCACACACATAAAAATAATGGGGGTGATGGATGAGGAAGATGGTAGTGATGATATGATCTCTAGACTCCCTCTCCCCACCTTTGATTTACGCATTATCCCTCCTGGATTTGACAACTATCAAATTACTTAAACAGTTCAGTGTGGAAAACAGCTCCGATAATAATGTATCAGTGATGATCTATCTAGATGATCACACTGGTTTCTATTAGCCTCGGAATCTATGAACTGTCAAGCACTTTCCCATGAAACACTGGCAAATACTGAGCTAAATTCTAACAAAATTTAATATTACTACACACAAACGCACAAAAAGGCACCTAATGTGATTATTAAACTAGGCTTTTTTGGTGCTTAGATATTTTCACCTTTAACCTAGAAAAAAACTTTTGGTACCAAATTGTCGGCTGGAGTAAACCAGCAGAGCTTCACTGACCTCAATGGAACCATGCTTATTACATGAGCAGAGGATCAGGTCAAATAGCTGCAAAGTTCATGTTGGGGTGGGGAGGGACTAGACTGTCTGAGCTGCTTGAAAGTCACCCCACAGTTGCAGGGTAGGATTGCTCAGGGAAGGCAGCTAAAAAGCATTGCATATAGTTTCTCTGAATAGGAGCAACACGGACACCTTGCTAGCACTTGCAATACATGTGCTAATCAGCTAAGGAGAGTGGCCACAGCCCACACCATTATACTGCATCCTGTGGAGAAAATGTGTGGGGGCCAGTGCCAAATGTTGTAGATTTGTTAATTTTAGGTTACTATATATATAGTATAATAATTGTGACAAAGTTCGCTCCTTTACCTTGGTGGGTCCTGTGCTTATTGGTGGATTTGCTCACCTCAGTGATCTTCCCTTCTTGTGGAACCTACAGTCTGGGTCAGCTCCTCCTGTGTTGATCAGGAGTTGAGAGGTTTTGGGGGAACCCGGGCCCGCCCTCTACTCCAGGTTCCAGCCCAGGCCCTGTGGATCGCAGCTGTCTATAGTGCCTCCGGTAACACTGCATGACAGCTTACAATCCCTGGGCTACTTCCCCATGGCCTCCTCCAAACACCTTCTTTATCCTCACCACAGGACCTTCCTCCTGGTGTCTGATAACGCTTGTCCTCCTCAATCCTCCAGCAGTACACTCTCACTCTCAGCTTCTTGCTCCCAGCTCCTCACACATGCTCCTTCTCTGGCTCCTCCCTGCCTGGAGTGAGCTCCTTTTTAAACCCAGGTGCCCTGACTAGCCTGCCTTGATTGGCTGCAGGTGTTCTAATTAAAGTAGCTATCTCCACTACCTTCTAGAAAGATCTTAATTGGTCCCAGGTGCCTTGATTAACCTGGAGCAACTGCCATTTGGTTACCATGGTACTAGGGATTTGTTTAGCCTGGGGCTAACATACCTGTTTCTCAGTACTTTACTGTAGCCATCTGGCCTTGCCCCATCACTATATAATTTTAGGTTTCATGTTTTAGATTTGCAGTGACCAGTAGTAAATGGTGAATGACAATACAAGGTAACACGGCTCTTAACTTTTTGCACCATGGAACACTGGAATAAGTTTCACGGTTGAAAGGCTGACAGCAGCCTCTGTGCTTAATTTTTACTTTGTTAGTATACAGCTATATCTGAAGAAGGGCAGCTTCTCAGAAACATATGTCCTCCATGTTTCTGGTGACTGGTCTCCAAACTGGGGTATGAAGTAGACAACCGTGGGAAGTTCACGCAACACAGAAATCTGTCTGAAAAATAGTCACTAGCCAACACATTAATCACAAGCCGCAACTGACTTTGAAAGGAATAGTTCACACTTTGAGTCTCATTGAGCTTACACTATAGTCAACAGAAACTAGTTGGCTAATTGACTTTTATAACATATTCCATCTTAATCAGAGATCTAAATATAGAAATTTAATACTCAGTGATATCAGCTGGTGTTTGTCAATACCTTGGAGATTGTGCGCCTCAACATCAATATAGGTATCTCAGTGATCCCAAAATGGAGTAATTTCATCTGGAACACAAAAAATTGATGGCATTCTTTTTAAAAAAGAACTTACATTTCACAAACATGTATGAGAGAATATCAAAATGAAAGGTACAGCTGTGAAAGGGAGAGAGGCTACTGAATTAGATGGCAAGTCCATCAGAGAAGTGAAAGGCCATGGCATATACGGTGCTTGCTTTCCTTTCAGTTCACTGAGAAGCAGACCGCAGATGCTGCAATCTGTGATGCTAAATATGCAGTGTATATCACTCACTATCCTGAGCTGGTGCCTCCTGCTGGCCATCTTGGAGAAAAGCTCAAGGCCAACACCCCAGTCTGCAGTCTGCACACTGTCATTCAATCTCCACTATTTGCCTGAAGCCCTTTTTGAAGCCTCAAGAACCACAATGTCCTCTTCATGACTTGACCCTCTCGCTGTGTCACTGTCTGTGTTCCCCCCTTCTGCAGGGGTTTAATTCCTAGTCCAGCCACTTCTTCAGTGATGTGTAGGGGACCCAGGCCCACCCACTACTCTGGGTCGTGGCCCAGGGACCTTGTAAATGGCAACCACATGCTGTGTCCACTCAACTCTTCAGTACTTTTCCCTATGTCACTTCCCCATGACCCAGCCCCTTCGTTACCCTTACTTCAGGTCCTCAGCATGCCAGTCCTAGCAACCAACCATGAGCTCCCTCTCACTCCCCTCTTCCTGCCCAACATTGCTCTGTCCAGGGGGCTAGCTTCCTTCTACTTGCAAGGCATCCTGTACTCCTTCCTTGTGCTCCAGGAAGTAACTGACCCTGTTCTGCTCTGCAATTCTTCTTATATGGGCCTGCTGGGTCCTGATAGGCCACTTCCTGCAGTTCCTTTCCTATTGGCTGCTTTACACAGTCTCCCTAGGGCTGTTTTTAACCCTCTCTCTGCCATTTTGGGGCAGATGCCTCATCACATGCAGTGTGTATGACTGTGAAGTAAATTATATTATTGAGCAAATATATATTATGATTTTAACTAGATCTCAGAGAATCTCAAGCATAATAGGCCAGATCCTACATTGGAGCTACATTGACTTAACCACCTAAGTATCTGGCTCACTGCATTGTGTTTGCTTGTAATAGCACTATTTTGTCTTGCTTTCCACGAATATTCTAGGGAATGTGTTTACTAGCAAGCATGTTCATGGAAACAGTGAAGTGCATGTTATTGCAGTAAGCAACTTTAAAATTCATAAATTTGCACAAGAAATCTGATTGAGAGCTAATCTAATTCAAAATGCAGCAACAAATACCAAGTAACTTGTCAGATGGAACTAGTTAATCAAATTAGATAATCACGGTAAAAATACATGACACATTTAGGTATTGAATATTCACAATGAATTGCATGTGAACAATCTACAGACCAAGAATTAGCCACAGAAGTTATTTGATTAATGACCACAAATAAGCTATAAGAAGAGTGTAAATTATTTGAAATAATTTGCAAACAGAAAGAAGCTAAACTCGTTTAATACAATCTGTAACAAATTATTCACTCGTCTAAATTTAAACGGTCATAAGTTATGATTAAGGTATGAAAATTGGTGATAATTCCTATATATAGACTGTGCTTTTAATTAAATATTTTGGATTAGGTATGTGAGCTTTAAATGTTTCAGTCAAACATTGTTTATTGATCACAATTTTAGTTACAATCGCTATGTTTCTCCTATTGGTTATGGTAATTAAATGGCTACGAAGTCCATTCTTGGTTGGTCAGACAGAATAAGGCAAACAATAGGAACAAAAATGCAGAAGCAGAAATTTGTCAGATTAAACATAGACAAAAATCTGGCAAAATGAAGTTCTGGAAATGATACCTGAATCTGATCCACACAGTGAAAAAATTAAGCGCAGATTGTGTGGTGATTTCTGGTTTCCTGGTCACGTGATTGACTGTATCTAAGTGTGTTGACATACTGAGTGACTAAATTCCATTTAAGTGTGGAAAAAGAAGAGCACAATTTAGCCCTAAGGCCATCAATTATATGTTAAGGACAGTTTTGTTTCAGTGTAACACAATGCACTTCTGATTCTGAAGTACTTAAAAATCTAAAACTTATAAAAACTCTTGGAATCTTTACTCATTGCTAAATTTTGGCAAGTCTTCCATTTACTCTAATACGAAGTTTGCCTGATAAGGCCTACAACATTTGGCTGGCTGTATTTCAGGTACTGTGTGTGGAACTTTCTGCATGTTATCTTAAGAATGTGTGTTAGTCATGCTGCAACAAAATATGGCAAGGCCCAAAGGATCAGCATGCAGTGCCACGCTGGAAAGTTACGTGGTACAGTAAATATATTTGGGTCATAGCTGCAGTAACAGTCAGCATCCACTAGATGGCAAAAGGAAAAAATCCTGATACAAATATTTATGGACAAGTACACATGGGGTGAAAGGGTTGTTCTAACTGAGCCATGAATAATAGAAGACAATGCACGGACGTCTATAACATGTACAATATACTGAAAGTAACTAGGGGGAAAGAGTAGCTATTTTAGATGTGATTCTGACTAACAGGGAGGAAATAGAACAGGAGTATTTGTGGCACCGTAGAGACTAACAAATTTATTTCAGCATAAGCTTTCGTGGGCTACAGCGCACTTCTTCGGATGCATGGAATGGAACACACAGACAGGAGATATTTATACATACAGAGAACATGAAAAAGTGGAAGTACGCATACCAACTGGAAGAGTTCAATCAGCAGGAGGAAAAAAAACAACCTTTGAAGTGATAATTGAGATGACCCATAGAAAGTGTGAGGAGAACTTAACATAGGGAAATAGATTCAATTAGTGTAATGACCCAACCATTCCCAGTCTCTGTTTAAACCTAAAGTTAATTGTATCTAATTTGCATATTAGAGTTCAGCAGTCTCTCTTTGGAGTCTGTTTTTGTAGTTTTTTTGTTGCAAATTGCCACTTTCAAGTCTGTCACTGAGTGGTTAGAGAGGTTGAAGTGTTCTCCCGCTGTTTTTTTAATGTTATGATTCCTGATGTCAGATTTGTGTCCATTTATTCTTTTGCGTAGAGACTGTCCGGTTTGGCCAATGTACATGGCAGAGGGGCATTGCTGGCACATATCATATTGGCAGATGTGCAGGTGAATGAGGCCCTGATGGCGTGGCTGATGTGATTAAGTCCTATGATGGTGTCACTTGAATAGATATATGGGCAGAGCTGGCATCAGACTTTGTTGCAAGGATAGGTTCCTGGGTTAGTGTTTATGTTTAATGGTGTGTGGTTGCTAGTGAGTATTTGCTTCAGGTTGGGAGGCTGTCTGTAAGTGAGGACTGGCCTGTCTCCCAAGATCTGTGAAAGTGAGAGATCATCTTTCAGGATAGGTTGTAGATCTTTGATGATGCGCTGGAGAGGATTTAGTTGGGGGCTGTAGGTGACGACTAGTGGCATTCTGTTATTTTCTTTGTTGGGCTTGTCCTGTAGTAGGTGACTTCTGGGTACTCTTCTGTCTCTGTCAATCTGTTTTTTCACTTCAGCAGGTGGGTATTGTAGTTTTAAGAATGCTTGATAGGGAGGAAATAGTTGCAAGTCTGAAGGCTATTTGGGTGAAAGTGATCATGAAATGATCGATTTCTTGATTCCAAGGAAAAGGAGTTACAGCAGCAGAATTATTGATTATGGATTTCAAAAAAGCAGACTTTAACAAACACTGAGAACTGGTAGATAAGATCCCATGAGAAGAAAATATTCACAAGGAGACAATATTAAAAAGATGTAACAGCAAACTATCCAAAGATGAAAGAAAGATAAGAAGAATATGGCTTCATCAGGATTTCTTTGAAAAATCAAAAAGGAATTCTACAAAAAGTGGAAACATGGACAAATTGCGAAGGATGAGTTCAAAAGAACAGCACAAGCATGTAGGGACAAAATCAGAAAGGCAAAGGCACCAAATGAGTTACACCTAGTAATGGAACCTAAAAGGCGATACGAAAAGTGTCTATAAGTGTATAGGAGGAAGAAAAAAAGTGAAGGAAAGTGTTGGTCCTCTACTTGGCAGGGACAACATCAGCTAATAACAGACATCATGAGGAAGGCTGAGGTGTTTAATGACTGTTTTGCTCCAGTCTTCAAGTCAGCAGCCTCTCATGATGTTCATCCTAGTATACTTAAGGAACTAGATGAAACAAACAATCTGAGTGCCATTAGTGATTATATTTGAGAACTCAGAGGATGGGTGAGGTCCCAGAGGAATGGAGATGGGCAAATATACCATCTAGCTTTAAAATGGGGGGCGGGGGGGGGGAAGAGGACCCAGTGAATTAGAGTAGTCAGTCTAACTTTAATACATGGAATGATACTGGAACAAATTATTAAGCAAAAAATGTGTAATCACCTAGCTGATAATAGCATTATAAGGAATAACCAATACAGATTTGTGAAGAACAAATCATGCCAAACCTAATTTCTTTCTTTGACAGGGTTACTGACCTAATGAATGAGGGGAAGCTGCAGACATTATATATATATCTTGATTTTTAGTAAGGCTTTCTGACACAGTCTCAAATTACATTCTCGTGAGTAAACTAGGAAAAGTGGTTTAGAAGGTTTACTATAAGGTGGTAGTAAAATTGGTTGAAAGACTATACTCAAAGAGTAATTATCAGTGGTTTGCTGTCAAACTGGGAGGTGCATCCAGAGGAGAGTCAGTCCTGTATCCAATACTATTCAAATATTTTAATTAATGACTTGAATAATGGAGTGGAGAATATGCTATAAAATTTGCAGATGACATCACCTCTGATGGGTTGCTCTAGCACTCTTAAGGACAGGAATCCAAAAGAACCTTGATAAATTGGAAAATTGGTCTGAAACCTCTGCAATGAAATTCAACAAGTGCAAAGAACTAGTTAGGAAGAAAATAATCATATGCACAGCTACAAAATGGGGAATAACTGGCTATGGACTAGACGACCTCTTGAAGTACCTTCCAGTCATACATTTCTATGATTCTACTATTAAGATTGCCCATGGAACCCTAACTCTGGCATTTCCTAACTTTTAAGTATTTGACTTTGCAACCTTAACATTGTTTTCACATGGTTTGTGTGTATTTCATACTGAATTTAATGAACCTAAGACTAACATTCCTTCCTTTAGGAAGGAAGACAAGACATCTCCATCCCCAACTCACTACATTGTCATCTATCATTCTTTGTACTGTACAGTGTTGGTACTTAGAAAAAATGTCCATTGTCTTACATAGATTATAAGATTTGTATTTTGTGTACTTCAGTATTCAAGGTATTTCCTATAGTAGGGACTGGGAACACTAGAAAACATTAGATTTTGAAATAATTATGTTTATCTATTATATATATTTACAGAGTTTTTCAGAACCATCACTATTATGATCCTTAGGTGTTTTCTCCATTTATATGATAACATTAATCTTCATGCCAATTTGAATACCTTTTTCAAATACATATTGAGACACTGCTTAAAGTGCCTTCCTGAAATCTAGATATATTACTTTGCTGATTGCCTCTGTATGCTAAATTTGTAGTGTTTTTTTTTTTTAAAAAAATCATTTAACTTTGTCTGGCATTAGTTTAGGGAATGGAATGGATTACAATTTGCATTTACCATCGTAAGGGTTCACTGGTCACATAACTAACAAATGTGAATGCTTCCAGGATGCATTCAGTACTATGGCTGTAATTTTCTGTTTCTATGTAGGACTTTTCTTCATGCATGCAGTTCTTCTATAAATACGAAGCCAATGCATCAGGGTCAGATTTAGGAATCTGAAGCAATCAATCTGTGCTCAGCAAGCAATGAACACACAGTACCCTGGCCAGATGTGCAGGGAAGTGCTTACAACACCCCCCTACCATAGACTGATTATTCTGAACGGAAATTGTGAAAGTGGCACATCACATACCCTGTTTCTTACCCACTTCATTTTCTTTGTCTCTCAGGAAAAAAAAAAATTCCACCACAGTGTCTGAATAACAAAATAAAAGAGAGCTAACAAATAATCTAATGTACAGTAGTTTAGTTAGATATGGTACAGCATATGCAATTTATATGGTTAATGACCTACTACTTAATTCTCAAATGTTAATGCATATATAGAACCCTGGCAAAAGTGGAGACAGTTCAAGTTTGCAGCAACCGGTGGAAGATGCTATTGACCAAAAATATTGCTTCTAAAAGGAACACACAATACAGACGCTCCCCGGCTTATGCAAGTGTTCCTTTCCAGAACACCTTGCATAAGTCGAATTTTGCATAAGTTGGAACTGTATCTCCGACAATTACACACACACAAGCTTACGGAATTTTCCCATAAGTCTGGATTTCTGTAAATCAGGTTTGCGTAACCCAGGTAGCATCTGTATATGATTTCTTATAGAAATTTTGCTTTGCTTGCCTACTGCTAACACAATCATTAATAGTATGAATTCTATCTTTGACTTTTTATCTTTAATAATAAGTCAGTGCTGAGGACCCAATTCTGATGCAACTTACACCGGTGTACAAAAATATCACTTAACCTTCAAACATTTTTAGTTACTTTGGTTTCAGTATGGCATTGTGATAAATCATAATAGTTAATAGCTCTGTTATCATTGCATCCCCTTGATACTGAACTGTATGGGGCCAAGTATATCCTCCAGAGTCACTGAAGTTACACCAAAGAAGGCAAAGAAAATCTGAAAATAATTGGCTTGAAATAGCCATTGTACAAGGAAAAAAAAAGCATTCATAGACTTGGCCTTAACAAATATAATAGTTCAATGTATGTTATATATGAGGCCTAATTTCCTCCTGATAGTTACCAGTTTTACAAGAACAGACTTAAATTGGGTTATTTCTAGGGCTGTTGGTTAATCACAGTTAAAGCATGCAATTAACTCAAAAAATTAATTGCGATTAATTGCACTGTTAAACAATAGACTACAAATTGAAATTTATTAAATATTTTTGGATTTTTTCCTACATTTTGAAATATATTGATTTCTATTACAAATCAATACAAAGTGTACAGTGCTCACTTGATATTTTTTACAAATTCACACTGTAAAAATTATAAACAAAAGAAATAGCAATTTTCAATTCACCTCATACAAGTACTGTAGTGCAATCTCTTTATCATGAAACTGTAACTTATAAATATAGATTCTTTGTTACATAACTGCACTCAAAACCAAACAATGTAAAGCTTTAGAGCATACAAGTCCATTCAGTCCTACTTCTTGTTCAGCCAATTGCTAAGACAAACAAGTTTGTTTATTTTTACTGGAGATACTACTACCTGCTTCTTATTTACAGTGTCATCTGAAAGTCAGAACAGGCATTCACATGGCACTTTTGTAGCCAGCATTGCAAGGTATTTATATACCAGATACACTAAACATTCATATGCTTCTTCATGCTTTGGCCATCATTCCAGAGGACAGGCTTCCATGCTGATGATGCTCATTAAAAAAATGCATTAATTACATATGTGACTGAACTCCTTGGGGGAGAATTGTATGTCTCCTGTTCTGTTTTTCCTGCATTCTGCCATATATTTAATGATATAACAGTCTTGGATGATGACCGTGCACATGTTCTTTTTAAGAACACTTTCACAGCAGATTTGACAAAACGCAAAGGTGGTATCAATGTGAGATTTCTACAAATATCTCCAGCACTTGACCCAAGGTTTAAGAATCTGAAGTGCCATCCAAAATCTGATATGGACAAGGTGTGAAGCATGCTTTCGGAAGTCTTAAAAGAGCAACATTCTGATGCGGAAACTACAGAACCTAAAGCGTCAAAAAGGAAAATCAACCTTCTGGTGGTGACATGTGACTCAGATGAGGAAAACAGACATGCATTGGTCTGCTCTGCTTTGGATCATTATCGAGCAGAACCCATCATCACCATGGACACATGTCCTCTGGAACAGTGGTTGAAGCATGAAGGGACATATGAATCTTTATGCATCTGGCGGATAAATATCTTGCGACACTGGCTACAATAGTGCCATACAAATGCCTGTTCTCGCTTTCAGGTGATATTGTAAACAAGAAGCGGGCAGTATTACCTCCTGCAAATTGTAACCAAACTTGTTTGTCTGAGTGATTGGCTGACCAAGAAATAGGACTGAGTGGACTTGTAGGCTCTAAAGTTCTACATTGTTTTGTTTTTGAGTGAAGTTATTTTTTTGTAATACATAGTTCTACATTTGTAAGTTCAACTTTCATGATAAAGAGATTGCACAACAGTACTTGTATTAAGTGAACTGAAAAATACTACTACTTTTGTTTTTTACAGTGCAAATATTTTAAACAACAAATATAAAGTGAGCACTGTACACTTTGTATTCTATGTTGTAATTGAAATCAATATATTTGAAAATGTAGAAAACATCCAAAAATATTTAAATAAATGGTATTCTATTGTTTAACAGCACTGTTGATTGTAATTAATTTTTTAATCATGCAATAGTCCTAGTTATTTCTGATATATTCTGGTGTAAGTGAGAAGAGAATCTGGCTCAGCTTGTTTATTACCCTAACAGCAGTAATATATTTCAAGCAGCAGTGTATTGTTGTATGTTTGAATGGCTAATATTTCATTTTGGTAAAGCAGAACCTACCCAAGGTAAATACTGAGTACCTGGAAATATGCAGTATGGAATATCTGTAGCTTAATGATAATCATATGCATTGATATTGTGGGCCCAGTCACTCAAACTAACACTTTTATTTTATTAGTTACATTTCTGACATGACAGAAGCTTCAAACAGAAAAGTTGGCAGTTTTTCTTCAGCAGAAATCAACCTGATTGTCCAATATGAGAGATTCATTCTGTCACTGTTATTCAAACATGGAGGGCTCCAGTGTCAGGTAGGAACTCAAGCAAAATGTTTTAAGGGGAACTTATTACTTACTTCAGAAAAAATGGTTCTAAATTTCTTTAAGAAGATTAATATTTTCCTCATTAACTTTCTCGTTGTGATTTCAAAGCACATGAGCTCTATTTTATTCAGAATATAAGCAGCCAACTTTAAAGGGAAAATAAATATATCTTCAAATCCTCTGTGCAACTTTCTTAGTTCTCTACACCCAGCATATACGATATGAGGCTAAATGGTACTCATCTAGGCCTCTCAAATTATATTTCATTGTTTAATGCTCTATGGCTATCCAGAGATCGCTTTGTAAAAGGTTGAACCTCCATAGACACATGTTGACATGTAGTACACATTGGGTTAATAAAATCTATTATAACAATTTTAGGGGAACGTGAAATTCATAATAGATTAATTCCTTAGCACAGATAACCACTACCCAATTTAACATCTCAATTAAGCTGCACTGTATGTGGCTGGAGCCTTTGAATAAAGATGATGAGATCTGATTAACTTTAGCTTAGCTGCAATACAAAATTTTATTAGATATCAGATTCAAAACAGAAATATCCTTAGAACTAACCCTTTTATTTTTAGTAAGTGATCACCCTCTGACTCCAATTTTTGCTTCCTGGCACTACTCCCAGTTTGGAAACTTTTATTGAAAGATGTGTGTCTTTGAGGCAAGTTAGTAAGATACAGACATATTAAATCAGCCATTTTAAAAGTGGATGCATGTTTCTCTAAAACACATCGAGTTAAGGCACTCTCAGTTGATAGAGCTGTCAGTAAAGAGTTAGACATCAGTTACTGTATATACTTATGCTGCCCTGTGGGCTTAGATCCATGACTTACTTTATTGACATCTGTCTAGCGAGCTCTGGCAGTTGAAAACTGACCCATTGCATCATCCAGGTACAACACAATATTATATCATCTCCTTGTTACCAAGTTTAGGATTATCCTGATAATGTAGTTAAAACTGGATGTGAAATTATATTTCCTTAATATGAATTTGTTTGACTGTCACCTTCCAAGCAAATTCTTATACAATATGCATTGCAGAGTTAAACAACAAATAATAAAGAAAGAAAGAAAGAATAGCTGTGGAGAAAATATATGTTTTTTGATGAAGTTAGAAGAGTAATGGACAGTTAATTAGGGTAACATAAGTCAACATCACTGACTGAATCTTTGTCTAACTGAACAATATTCAAGTAATTCCAGTCAGTTCTTTGCACTGTGCCTACCTAATTACCTACCCATATAGTTCATAGGTGGTCATTTTATGCAAGAGCTGTTAGTTAACTGTAATCAGAATCAAGCTTAGGATAACTTAGCTGCTTTCAAAGATGCTGGCTTTGCTCGATTTTACATCAGGATTTAAATTACTGTATTCTGTGCTAGATTCTGATACCTTTATTTGTTTTAAGTAGCTTCCTATTCCACAAGATGTTTATTCAGCATGAATACAGGTTACAGAATCAGAAAGACAAGGAACTTCTCCACCCTTGAGTCTTTGCCCATCTTTAGAAATGAATTGAAAATTAACCATCTTTTAACATTCTGAAATACTAGATTTTTTGGCCTCTATTTTCTGGTCAGGACAAGAATCAGAGTTATTGTATCAAACTACAGTGGAAGAGCCTGTTCTTTTGGTATTTACAGCTTGGATTGAAACAAGAAGCATCATCAAGCCTGCAGCTCATATGATTCTATTCCAGTTTTGCAAACTCAAGAGGCTCACATATAGGTAAAACTTTGGATTCTAATCTTAACGGAATTCTGATTCCAAATTTATTAAGAATCACTCATCCCTTAAAATCTTGAAATCCTTTTAAAAGTCTAACTTTAATTTCAAAAGAAAGAAAATGTGTAATTGAAGCAGCATGTCCATCCTCACATGCGCCATTTAAATCTTCATGTTGTTAAAAAACCTCCCACATTTGCTACAATGCACAAACTACCAAAAAAAAAAGAAAATGCACCAGGGAGAAGTGTTATGCTTTGGTACTTTTTATTATATCAAAATGGAGAGTATTATCAAAGTTAATGGGAGTTAATTTAAATGGAAATTGAGGATGACATCTTGGCCCCACTAAGATCAACAGGAGCTTTGCCAATGTGTTCAATAGGGCCAGGATTTCACCCTGAGTTCCCAAATCCTTTAGCCAACTTTGAAAATCCTAACCAGAATGAAAGGGCTTTGCTTTAAGAGGTTGTTGCTTATAGGCTTCATGGCAAAGAATCCAGCTTTTCCAACTTGAGGGTGTGTTGTGGAGCTAGAATAGCAGCCATGGGACCTCTGAGTGCTGCCCACCAAAAAAAAAAAAAAAAAAAAAAAAATTGTCTCCAAAAATCAGCCCAATAAATAGAGTGTGTATGCATTACATGGCTTCTTTTCCTTCTCCTTCTCTCTTGCTTGGTCTCATTACTTATGGTTTCTGGTAACAGTATTTATGTATGTTAACTATCCAAATTTAAAACTAAGCATAGTGGGGTATCTAATCCCAGTTTGTGTCTTAGCAATTGTGGATTCAACAGGTCTGTTGTATTAAAGTTATTTTTATAAAGGGGTAATGTATACTTTTATATAAAACAGCTGAGTAGGGTTAATTTACTGGAGGTTAAGACCTATGTGAGATCACTGTAAGTAATGTCAGAAATGCCATCCTATGCCCCATCCCTCCAACAAGATCATTTGGTTTTGTTTAAGGTAGCAGCAGCACTTTTTAGGCAACTCTGCCATTTTACCAAACTAAGGAATAATATTGTTCCCTTTCTCCTTCCTCTGCTGTGGATGACCCCAGATATAAGGATCTGGTACAGTGCTCTCACTGGGGTGCAATGACTAGAATGTTTTGGGAGGCTTTGAGCAGGAAGAGGCAGGTGAGGGCCAGGACCTGTGGCAGGAAAGCAGAAGAGAATCTTACAATTCTAACCTCAGGGCTGGAGTCATATCCATTGGGTAAGTTCCATTGCCACTCCTTTGCCTGGGGAAATGGGTCCAGTTATTAGGTGTTGGTGTGAGTATGAGGGGAGAACATCAGCCTCTGTTTTCAGCTACATCAGTAATACTAGGAACTGCTGCACGCCTAGCACTCGCTGAAATCATGCCACCCTATGTAAGCGTCTACATGTGGATTGAGTAGCCTACTCTTGGAGACCTGTTTTTAAAAAGACTAGGGTATAATTTATTGTCATGATTGTCCAGTTATATTCTTCTTGCTTGAAACTGAATTGAAATATGCCCAGAAAATCTTGTTATCTATGAAATTGATCATTTTGTTTAATTGTCCCAGTTTTGCCTAGCCTTTCCCCTTACCTTTCTCTTTTGGAGAGCTCAAAATGCTAACATGGACAAAAAAGAAATTGAAAGAGTAACAAATCTTGGAGGATAACAGAATTCTAGCTGGTTGTAAGGAAAGCTAGGAGGTTGATGGTAGATAGATATTCCATTGCTTAATTAACAACAAAAGAGATTCAGAACATGCTGGAGATCTCACAGCAGTATTTATTCCATAGTTTTGCCTAAAGTTTGATAGTTAGTGGAACAACTTGGCTGGCTGGCAACAATGTCCTGCAGAAACAACATCAAACAAGATTAGAATAGTACTTTGCATTTATAGGGTTTGAACCTCCTTTCACTTACACCAGTGTAAATCAGGAGTAACTCCACTGAAGTAAATGGAGTTATACTGATGTAAACCTATGAGAGGAGATTAGACCCATATACTGTTAGCAACTTTCATCTGAGGATCTCAAAGCTCTTTATAAACATTAATAGTGCTGTAGCACAGCATGCTGACTCACCACCATGGTGCCTCCTGATGGTTACTTTGAGAATTAGCTCTTCCAGCTCCAGAGCACCTTCTGGTGGCTGGTGTTTCTCCTGCTGTCACTACTCATCTTACCACTGGCATCCTTGTAGGCCCCACATCCCCCCTGGCCTGCAGTGCCCCTTCTCTGGGGTACTTCCCCACAGCAGCACCCCCAGACTCAGGGGTCATCCCCTCCCTGGGGAACCCCAATCCCAACTTAACTCAGTGACCCACTGCCAATCTTCATCTAACCCCATCCCTCAGGGCAAACTGAAGTTTGATGTGGCCACTCATCATTAGCAAGGAGTTGGACCAGCTGCCTCTTCCTTCCCTGGCTGCTTCCCCACAGCCCCAGTACCTCCTCAGGCCTTGGAAGCAAAGCCTCAGTCGGGGAGTTCACCAGGCTGGAGCTCCTTCTGCTCTTCCTAGTACTGCTCTGTCCAAGGTCCCCTCAACCCCTGGCGCGCGCCCCCCTCCCCCCCTTTCTGCTTGAAGGTAAGCCAATCATTCCCTCTCCAAGACTGGAAAGAGACTGCTAGCCTCTGGCCCTGCAGACCTTTATAGGCCCAGCCTGGCCCTGATTGGCTCTCAGCCCCAGCCCTCCCAAGGGCTGGCTTTTAACCCTTTCTGAGCTGGGTGGGTGACTGCCTTCCAAATGCCTTCCAGCCTGCCTACAAAGTAGACATTTGTACTCAATTTACGATGGGAAGATTTGTATAGAATGGATAAGTTTGTCAAGGTTTGCCAAGTGTGCACATGTATTAATCATGAAATTTGATAGTAGTAGTCTACTTGGCCATACTCTTCTATTACTGCTATTAACTGAACGGAACAAGAGAGTGGATACGGATGGTGTATATTAAAACATAAATAAGTTGCTGTACATCAGTGAAGCACTGTTAGGTGAATTTTCACACATGCAGTAAAGAGTGGTTGTAAAACCATTTTCACCTTTTTACATCCTCTTGCTAGTTGTTATCCTTCTATAACCCCATGTCTCTCATGTGCAAGATCCACTAACCTGTAGATGGAGCTGTTTAGTCATGTATCCATATCAGTCTTCTAGCACACATCATTAAGGATCTACAACCTATTCTGAAGGATGATCACTCTCACTCTCACAGACCTGGGAGACAGGCCAGTCCTCACTTACAGACAGCCCCCCAACCTGAAGCCAATACTCTATCAGCAACTACACACCACAGAACAGAAAAACTACCAGGAACAATCCCTAGAAACAAATCCTGTTGCCAACCTGTCACATATCTATCAAGGGACCTAACACATCAGCCACACATCCGGATCATTCACCTGCACATCTACCAATATGATTTATGCCATCATGTGCCAGCAATGCCCCTCTGCCATGTACATTGGCCAAGCCAGACAGTCTCTACGCAAAAGAATAAATGGACACAAATCAGACATCAAGATTTGTAACATTCAAAAACCAGTAGGAGAGCACTTCAGTCTCCCTAGACACTCAATAACAGACTTCAAAGTGGCCATTTTTCAACAAAAAAACTTCAAAACCAGACTTCAATGAGAAACTGCAGAACTGGAATTAATTTGCAAACTTGACACCATCAGATTAGGCCTGAATAAAGACTGGGAATGGCTGAGTCACTACAAAAAATAATTTTCCTTCTGTTGATACTCACACCTTCTTGTTGGGAATGGGTCACATTCGCCATGATTAAATTGGCCTCATTAGCACTACAAAAAGTAATTTTCCCTCTGTTGCTATTTACCCCTTCTTGCCAACTGTTGGGAATGGGCCATATCCATCCTAATTGAATTGGCCTCATTAGCAATGACCCCCCCACTTGGTAAGGCAACTCCCATCTTTTCATGTGCTGTATATTTATACCTGCTTACTGTATTTTTCACTCCATGTATCTGAAGTGGGTTATAGTCCATGAAATCTTATGCCCAAATAAATGTGTTAGTCTCTAACATGCCACAAGGACTCCTCCTTGTTTTTACTGACCTGTAGATGTTTAACTTATGCCAACATTTGAATCACCTGAGAATTTGGCTCAATTATGTTTATGGGCCTATTCAGTGCCTACTGAAGTCAATGGGAATCTTTCCAGTGACTTCAATTAGCTTTGGCTTGGGCCCTGAGTCATCTGTTAACCAAACAATTAGTAAAGTTACTTTCTTCAACTAATGAAACTGCATAAAGATTATGGGCCGAATTCTGATTTTATTGAACTCAACATTAGAACTCAAATGGAATTAGGATTTGGTCCTAAGTAAATATGAGATGAAAAGTAAAAAGAACTGCAACATTCTTCTATATATTACTAGTGCTACATTCTGCAACTCCTGTGGAGCTGGCATGCATTTCAAAGCACTGGCCAAGCTATATTTCCTGTCCTTTGCAGAAAAATCACTAAGGATTTGTTTCTGTCAGTGTCTGAGAAGATTCTCCTAACTTTGTTTCTGCCCTTAGCAGAGATAATTTGCACTCCTAAAATGTTTGAAACTTCTCCAAGTCTTTTTTAAAAATGTCATGTAAAGTAGTTGCTGACTCTGCCTCCTTTTTCAGCTGCACACCCTTGAGGTGTGTTACTGAGGCTGTGAAGTTGGATATGTTTGGTGCACAACTTATGAATATGAAAAGCAAGAAATTTGCATAATTGTGGTGTATTAGCCATTGAAATTCTTTCTTGTTTGAGCACAAAGTGTGTATCAGTGCATGAAACATTTAATTAATGAACACTAAATCTTTAAAACAAAAACTAAACTTAAGAAAAGTAGGATTTAACTTCTAAATGCATTTCATTTTCAGGAATTTTTCAAGATCATTTCTGAAGATCCAGTGTCAAAACCACTACAGCTTCAAAACTCATTTCTGCTGCCTATTGCATTGTTTTAAACTTTTACTTCTAAAATCAAAACAAGGGAACATAATCTTCCATTTGTAGTTTCTCTTTTATAAAATGAAAGACTTCAAGGCTTCAAATGGCATGAGGGCAGCAATTATGCCATGCAAACTCAACATGACAGAATTCTAGGAATAATAGCATAGCAGCCTAGAAAAAAGGCAAAAATACTTATCAGAGGCAGGTGAGGTTTTATTCTATTTACTTCATACCTCTTTCATGGTTTCTCAAAGTGATGAAAATGAACATACTGTTAACTTTCCTTTGAGAAAATTATCAATTAATTTTCCATAAATTAAATAATTGAAGTTAATGTGTTTGTTATGCAACTTCATAACAGCCTTTTCTATCCATTAGCAATGTTTAGTTTGTACTCACAGTAGGAAACAGGTAGGGGGGCATAGCTCAGTGGTTTGGACATTGGCCTGCTAACTCAAGGTTTGTGAGTTCAGTCCCTAAGGGGGCCATTTAGGGAACTGGGGTAAAAATCTATCTGGAGAGTGGTTCTGTTATGAGCAGGGGGTTGGACTAGATGAAGGATAGACAGGGGGAAAAGGGAGGAGGTGTTGCCTTATATATTAAAAATGTACACACTTGGACTGAGGTGGAGATGGACATAGGAGACAAAAGTGTTGAGAGCCTCTGGGTTAGGATAAAAAGGGTAAAAAACAAGGGTGATGTCATGCTAGGAGTCTACTACAGGTCACCTGAAGAGGTGGATGAGCCTTTTTTTAAAAACAACTAACAAAATCATCCAAAGCCCAAGATTTGGTGGTGATGGGATACTTCAACTATCCAGATATATGTTGGGAAAATAACACCGCAGGGCACAGACTATCCAATAAGTTCCTGGACTGCATTGCAGACAACTTTTTATTTCAGAAGGTTGAAAAAGCTACTGGGGGGAAGCTGTTCTAGATTTGATTCTAACAAATAGGGAGGAACTCATTGAGAATTTGAAAGTAGAAGGAAGCTTGGGTGAAAGAGATCATGAAATCATAGAGTTTGCAATGCTAAGGAAGGGTAGAAGGGAGTACAGCAAAATAGAGACAATGGATTTCAGGAAGGTAGATTTTGGTAAGCTCAGAGAGCTGAGAGGTAAGGTCCCATGGGAATCAAGACTGAGGGGAAAAACAACTGACGAGAGTTGGCAGTTCTTCAAAGGGACACTATTAAGGGCCCAAAAGCAAGCTATTCCGATGGGTAGGAGAGATAGAAAATGTGGCAAAAGACCACCTTGGCTTAACCACGAGATCTTGCATGACCTACAAAATAAAAAGGAGTCATAAAAAACTAGGTCAGATTACAAAGGATGAATATAGGCAAATAACACGGGAATGCAGGGGCAAGATTAGAAAGGCAAAGGCACAAAATGAGCTCAAACTAGCTATGGGAATAAAGGGAAACAAGAAGACTTTTTATCAATACATTAGAAGCAAGAGGAAGACCAAGGACAGGGTAGGCCCACTGCTCAGTGAGGAGGGAGAAACAGTAACCGGAAACTTGGAAATGGCAGAGATGCTTAATGACTTCTTTGTTTCGGTCTTCACTGAGAAGTCTGAAGGAATGTCTAACATAGTGAATGCTTATGGGAAGGGGGTAGGTTTAGAAGATAAAATAAAAAAAGAGCAAGTTAAAAATCACTTAGAAAAGTTAGATGCCTGCAAGTCACCAGGGCCTGATGAAATGCATCCTAGAATACTCAAGGAGTTAATAGAGGAGGTATCTGAGCCTCTAGCTATTATCTTTGGAAAGTCATGGGAGACGGGAGAGATTCCAGAAGACTGGAAAAGGGCAAATATAGTGCCCATCTATAAAAAGGGAAATAAAAACAACCCAGGAAACTACAGACCAGTTAGTTTAACTTCTGTGCCAGGGAAGATAATGGAGCAAGTAATTAAAGAAATCATCTGCAAACACTTGGAAGGTGGTAAGGTGATAGGGAATAGCCAGCATGGATTTGTAAAGAACAAATTGTGTCAAACCAATCTGATAGCTTTCTTTGATAGGATAACGAGTCTTGTGGATAAGGGAGAAGCGGTGGATGTGGTATACCTAGACTTTAGTAAGGCATTTGATATGGTCTCGCATGATATCCTTATCGATAAACTAGGCAAATACAATTTAGATGGGGCTACTATAAGGTGGGTGCATAACTGGCTGGATAACCGTACTCAGAGAGTAGTTATTAATGGCTCCCAATCCTGCTGGAAAGGTATAACAAGTGGGGTTCCGCAGGGGTCTGTTTTGGGACCGGCTCTGTTCAATATCTTCATCAACGACTTAGATGTTGGCATAGAAAGTACGCTTATTAAGTTTGCGGACGATACCAAACTGGGAGGGATTGCAACTGCTTTGGAGGACAGGGTCAAAATTCAAAATGATCTGGACAAATTGGAGAAATGGTCTGAGGTAAACCGGATGAAGTTCAATAAAGACAAATGCAAAGTGCTCCACTTAGGAAGGAACAATCAGTTTCACACATACAGAATGGGAAGAGACTGTCTAGGAAGGAGTATGGCAGAAAGAGATCTAGGGGTCATAGTGGACCACAAGCTAAATATGAGTCAACAGTGTGATACTGTTGCAAAAAAAGCAAACGTGATTCTGGGATGCATTAACAGGTGTGTTGTAAACAAGACACGAGAAGTCATTCTTCCGCTCTACTCTGCGCTGGTTAGGCCTCAACTGGAGTATTGTGTCCAGTTCTGGGCACCGCATTTCAAGAAAGATGTGGAGAAATTGGAGAGGGTCCAGAGAAAAGCAACAAGAATGATTAAAGGTCTTGAGAACATGACCTATGAAGGAAGGCTGAAAGAATTGGGTTTATTTAGTTTGGAAAAGAGAAGACTGAGAGGGGACATGATAGCAGTTTTCAGGTATCTAAAAGGGTGTCATCAGGAGGAGGGAGAAAACTTGTTCACCTTAGCCTCTAATGATAGAACAAGAAGCAATGGGCTTAAACTGCAGCAAGGGAGATTTAGGTTGGACATTAGGAAAAAGTTCCTAACTGTCAGGGTAGTTAAACACTGGAATAAATTGCCTAGGGAGGTTGTGGAATCTCCATCTCTGGAGCTATTTAAGAGTAGGTTAGATAAATGTCTATCAGGGATGGTCTAGACAGTATTTGGTCCTGCCATGAGGGCAGGGGACTGGACTCGATGGCCTCTCGAGATCCCTTCCAGTCCTAGAGTCTATGAATCTATGAAAAAAAAATCTCCTGAGGTCCCTTCCAACCCTAATATTCTATGAAGTGTAGTGTGTGTTTGTATATATATATTCTAATATTTGGATTCTACAAATCCATGCCGTTACCTTCTGACCCCAGCTAGAGTGGATAATATATTTGATATTAGCTACCCTACAGAGCCATGGCCATACTTTGGATGTAACTGCTAGAAGTACAGTACAACTGCAGAAATACTGGTAACTTTACAGAACATAACCATTCACTAGAGGCTCAAGTCTGTTCTCTTTACTCAAGCCAAATTGCCCCTAAACTCTTCAGGAAATTTGATAGCAGTATGGCATGAAGAATCAAGGGCAATAACTTTAACACCATTTACAGAGAAATGCCACCCCTTATTACAAATGTTACTTCTGTCTTCTATAACAATGGTGTAAAATGCAGAAGACGTCACCTTGGCATTCTTCAGCCATGTAATACACCTTCGGACATGATACACATGAAAACACAGGCCACTAAAACTGAATGCATCTGAAGATTTCTCAACCTATCATTTTAAATAGAAATTACTTTTAAAAAAACCAACAAAACAAAAACCCCCAAAACCAAAAACATAATTTGCAAAGGTACTGTGGTCACCATTAAAAACAATTGCCACTATTTCCAGTCCCAGATACGGGGGGATGCTGTTGGCGAAATGATTTCTTCTATATGTTTTGATGGCTGTTTACAGAATCTGAGGCAGTATATGTTTGAAGAAATGTTGTATCATGGCTTAAGTCTTGGGGGAGGAGGCTCTTTTTTGAGCTTAGCTTTGCTATGAGGAACTAGCCCATTGCAATGAAAAACTTAGTGTCGAGGTCTCCAACTGAACAAACTAGTTTGAATTTATACCTAAAAACTAAGTTGAATTTATACCTAAAACTCAAAATCAACATGAAACTTTGAGGTTTGAGAAAGTTTGCCTGAACTATATCTAATGAAATTCATTTTAACAATCCAGTCACACTTTCTCTTTTCAGCTGGGACTCTTAAGTTTTGATTAGCTACCAGAAGGAAAACAGTTCTTGTGATTTTTCAACTAGTTCCAGACAGTTGCAAGTAATACTGAAAATATTATTTAAAAACCTACACAAGTCATGTGAGTTTTCCATGTTCTTTACAGATCAAAGGGATACACACAAGTTTTAGATTAACAAAATCAAACCTTGTTGGGTCATGTTTATGCATAACAACAAATAACACTTAAAAGTGAAAACATAAAACCTCAGTTTATGCTTTTTTTGTTTTTGTTTCTGAGGTAGCTATTTGCTTGAGCTGTGAGAATTTGTTTACCCCTTTGTCCTTAATGTGGTGTATTCATCGTGTTCTGGACACCTACATGCCCTAATTCCTTCCTTCAAATACAAAATCTTATCAGTACCTGGAATGTACTGGACTAAAATCACTACTACTGACTGCAGGGACAATTTGACCTACTATAATTTCACCTGTTATGACCTATTAAAAAAGTAGGCCATGTGTATTCCTTCAACCAACAGGACTTACATCTGACAATAGGATTCCTGGGTTCTCTGGCTGGGAATTTATTAAAAATCAGTACAGGTTCTCTGCTTATGGAGCAGACTGGAAATTCTATGGTACTTTCGTGAAAAAAGGAGGTTTTTAATTAATTAAATATGAAAATGAATAATACCATCAATACATCAAACCTACATTATTTATTTTCATATTAACTTCAATTTATTTTACCTTGTCACCACACTTTCTTTCTGAATATCCCAAAAACAGTGGTACTGATAAGGCGTAATTGTATTACAGAAGTTGTCAGGGATGGAACTGAAGGTTTTGGCAGCTGTGAAATTGGGACTTTTGGTGACCCACTGTAGAGTGGGAATAGGTTAGGAACTGTAGGACAACTACATTAACTGAATTTTGTTTTCAGTAGTCAAGTGTGAAATAGAGTTGATATTAAAGTAATCTTAGCTTTCAGACTTAACTCAATGAGATGAATGGGACAATTCACAGCTCTCAAAGCTATTGTTGCAGGCTGTCTGCAAATTCAGTGGGTATGTCTACACTGCAATGAAAACCTCCCAGCTGGCCCTTGCCAGCTCACAGGACTCAGGCGACAGGGCTATTTCATTGCTGTGTAGACTTCGGAGCTCGAGCTGGAGTGAACACATGACCTAAGTTTTAAGTGTGGACCACGCCTAACTGGGTAACATAGCTGCGGTGCCCAGGAGTATCCAAAAAAATCCACATCTGAGTGCCAGAGGTATGCTGACCTGACTCCTGGTGTAGATTTAGCTAGATGGGTCTTCTGTTGACCTAGCCACTGTTGCTTAGGGACACACTCATCACTGTGGTCTGTGCCTACACCACAGATTTACAAGAGCATAGCTACAGCACCATAGCTATTCCACTACAGCGCTTGTAGTGTAGACATGACTTTGTATAACATTACATCTGTTTATACTGGGGTTTTGTTATACTGGGGTTGTTTGTTTGTTTTATAGGCTATAATCAACTTCTTTTTTAAATGAAAGTTTAGATTCTGGATCACAGTTCTGGATCACAGTGGTAAGGGGTGGATTCTGTGACAAATTCTGCAGCTGGAAAATGAGGCTTTAATTATAACAATTTTCTCCTGTCATTTTGTGGCACAGGTAACAG
Organism: Chelonoidis abingdonii; assembly: GCF_003597395.2. Taxonomy (NCBI): domain Eukaryota; kingdom Metazoa; phylum Chordata; order Testudines; family Testudinidae; genus Chelonoidis; species Chelonoidis abingdonii. The sequence goes on along the minus strand of NC_133774.1, from coordinate 100,522,474 downwards.
CACAGAGAGGTGCTTGGAATGGATACAGAAGAAAAGACTTTCTTAGTCATTACCTAGAAGTAGTAAAGAGTCAGAATTACTTCTAGGTACAAGTGAGACACTAACTCCCTAAAGGCTCTCTAGCATACTACAAGGGTCAGTCAGAGCGTCGGGGTTGGTGCAGAGTGTTTACACCAACCTTTTGTTTTCAGAAGTAAATCCTGATATAGATTACAACTGAAAATGTGTTTGGTGGTCTCTTAAAACTGGACTATAGCGGGAATGCTGCTGGTAGCTAGTGTGGTGTGCTAGCAGAACTGCACAGGAAAACGTGTGAAGCCCCTTCCTGCAGTATGCTTGGCAAAAGCCAATGATGTTAATCTCCTTTAAAAATCTGTGGGTGAAAATGAAAAAGAAAAACATTACCAAAAAAGTGAAATCAAGATTATTACATAGAAAAGTCAGAGTATACTAATCACTACTCACCTTTAATAGGGGACACAGCAATTATATCATCAGACCCCCACTAGAGCCTAATATCAAATTTGGGCGGAATTGAGGCCTAAATCTGGTCCCTCTTCCACTCAGTGTAACCAGAATAATTATGATTAGAGCTATGAGAAATGTTTACAAGAAAACAAAGAATCATAGAAGATTAGGGTTGAAAGAGATCTCAGGAGGTCATCTAGTCTGACTCCCTGCTCAACGCAGGACCAACACCAACTAAATCATCCCAGCCAGGGCTTTGTCAAGCCAGGCCTTAAAAACCTCTAAGAATGGAGATTCAATCACCTCCTTAGGTAACCCATTCCTGTGCTCTTTTACTCTTCTCTTCTGCAGACTAAATAAGCCCAGTTCCTTCAGCCTCTCCTTGTAAGTCATGTGCCCCAGCCCCCTAATAATTTTTGTTGCCCTCCGCTGGACTCTCTCCAATTTGTTCACATTTCTTCTGTAGTGGGGGCCCAAAACTGGATGAAATACTCCAGGTGTGGCCTCACCAGTGCAGAATAGAGGGGAATAATCACTTCTAGATCTGCTGGCAACTAATGCAGCCCAATATGCAGTTAGCCTTCTTGGCAACAAGGGCACACTTCTGATTCATATTCAGCGTCTCATTCACTGTAATCCCTGGGTGCTTTTCTGCAGAACTACTGCTTAGCCAGTTGGTTCCCAGCCTGTAGCAGTGCATGGGATTCTTCCGTCCTAAATGCAGGAGTCTGCACATGTCCTCGTTGCACATCATCAAGTATATTTTGGCCCAATCCTCCAATTTGTCTAGGTCACTCTGGACCCTATACCCACCCTTCAGCATATCTACCTCTCCCCCCAGCTTAGTGTCATCCGCAGACTTACTGACAGTTCAATCTATCCCATCATCCAGATCATTAATGAAGATGTTGAACAAAACCGGCCCCAGGACCGACCCCTGGGGCACTCTGCTTGATACTGGCTGCCAACTAGACACTCAGCAGTTGATCACTACCCATTGTGCCCAGTGATCTAACCAGCTTTCTGTCCACCTTATAGTCTATTCATCCAATCCATAGTTTTTTAATTTGCTGGCAAGAATACTGTGGGAGACAAAAGCTTTGCTAAAGTCAAGATATATCATGTTTACTACTTTCCTCGTATCCATAGAACCAGTTATCTCATCATAGAAGGTAATCAGGTTGGTCAGGCATGACTTGTCCTTGATGAATCCATGTTGACTGTTTCTGATCACCTTCCTCTCCTCCAAGTGCTTCAAAATGGAATCCTTGAGAACCTGCTCCATGATTTTTCCAGGAACTGAGGTGAGGCTGACCAGTCTGTAGTTCCCCGGATTCTCCTTCTTTCCTTTTTAAAAGATGGGCACTATATTTGCCTTTTTCCAGTCATACAGAACCTCCCTCAATCACCATGAGTTTTCAAAGATAATGGCCAATGACTCTGCAATCACATCAGCCAACTCCCTCAGCACCCTCGGATGCATTAGATCTGGCCCCATGGACTTGTCTATGTCCAGCTTTTCTAAATATTCCTTAACCTGTTCTTTCATGACTGACGACTGCTCACCTCCTCCAGCCCAGTGCAGCAGTCTGCGAGCTGACCCCATCTGTGAAGACCAAGGCCAAAAAAGCCTTGAGTACTTCAGCTTTTTCCACAACATCTGTCACTAAGTTGTCTCCCCCATTTAGTAAGGGTCCATGACCACCTTCAAATCACCTGACTTCATGTGTCAACCTGAAGAAACATCTTAAAATTTCAACTGACTTAGTTGAAAAAAAACAGATGGGTGGAAGCAGCATTGTAACAAGCTAGACTGTGTTGGACTAGGGTTTGTGATTGGATGTAAGGCTGAATGAAGGTTAGAATTCAGTGTGGGATTCTACAGTGCTGGAATTTCGAACTGTTGACATGATTTGAGTACCAGATGGTGAAGCTCTCATGTGATCAGCTGTTTTCTTGAGATCTGACATCTCAAATCATATAAATCTTGTGATAGCAACTGTTTGAGAGATTTCCGTCACCTCAAGCAAAAATATTAAAGATCAGCCATTCTATGGTTCCAGTTTAGATATGACTGAGAGAAGAAGCTCCTTTCAATTATGAAGCCAAAGAAGATCTGAAACATAAGTACAGTTTCTCTCTGTGAGGTTCTAATCCAAATCCCATAACTACAAAAATGTGAACACATTCAGATTCAAACTCCTAGTTTTGTCTCATTGCTAGTTGAAAGTATGTGGAACTTTCGAGGAATCTTGGGCCCACTTTTGAGTGAACCTAGGTAAATATATGGTTTTGCATCACAACTGGGTGATTTTGCATAGTTCCAGTTTGTGTTTTCTCAGGCTTCAATGCAAAACCAGATGAAACACATCTGATTAAAGTTCCTTTGTATCCCAAAAACCTAAGTAAAACTCAAGTAGTGTGAACTCCAACAAATCAAAAACAGAGACAGTATTGCATGAACCTCTGGAAAGTGGGATTGTTGAATCTCACACAACTCTAAAAACAAACGGTACACCATCCTTTCCCCAAATTGGCATCTGGCACTGTAAGATGTTGTGATACGCCAGCTCAGGGGGTTCCCACTAATCAAACATTTTTCCTTTTATTTATTGATATTTACTTAAACTTTGAGGGAATCAAGATATGCTTCTGTCCACGAGGATACTATATTTTAAAAAACATATTTACTCTAAGTTTTACAGTAGTCAACTTTAGGGAACTATTAAAAGTGAACCAGTTCATTGAATAAGACTGAACTGAACAGCAACATCAAAATAGAAGTACTGAAAGCATGCGTAGAGCAACAGCATTTATGTTAAATCCATCTCTTACAGTATTTGTGATACGTTATAAGAGTCTAATAATTTCTTTGTTGCCCTCCCTTGTTTGGGCAGCCTCCAAAATATTCAGGCAAATCTTCAGTCTCTGAAGATGGTCTCTGACTTTGAGTGCCTCAAAGTGGTCTCTGACTTTGAGTGCCTCAGTTTCTGGGTACCCAACTTGAAGCACCTTGGGACCCATTTTCAGAGAGGCTAAGCATCCTCCATTCCAGCTGGCTTCAACTGGTCCAAGGTGTGTCAGGCTGATCATACAAAATCAATGGCTACTTCTGGAAACTTTGGACTTTGTGTCTACACAAAGGGTATTTATTCTATGAAACTATGCAAAGAGTGACTTTCATCTAAGATAAACTTTGTATAGTCCTACTGGCTTGATAAGGGTGAGGCTTCCTTTTGGATTACTTTATACATTTGCTACCCACAGGTCAGAAAAGGTGGTCAATCTGAGGGTTTTATTAATTGATTCAGTCCAATGTAGTATCTAATCAGAATCTAGCATATTTGTTTTTATGAATATCATTCTTTCTGTATTAATAGTAGCTTGACAAATCCTTCAGTAAGTGACAACAATCCCTATGAATACAGAAAACAGAGTGATAAAACACAAGAGGAGTGGTCAGTTGAGAATTGTCATAGCCAGCTTTCTGTAAGCTTATCATCTTTGTGTGCCAGCACAAACAAAATGAAAGACTGTTCCTTTATTTCCCCCCCCCCCCCATTTGAAGAGCAGAAAGAAAAAGTTCCTGTGACCTGGTATACCAGTTTAGTGGTTTGTAAAGTGCTTTACAAGCTTCTCAGATTCACAGATTCCAAGGTCAAAAGGGACCATTATGATCCTTTGTATATACTTGTATAACACAGGCCATAGGACTTCTCCAAAATAATTCCTACAGAAGATCATTTAGAAAAAATAATCTAATCTTGATTTAAAAATTGTCAGTGATAAAGAATCTGTCATGACCCTTGGTAAATTATTCCAATGGTTAATTACTCTCATTGTTAAAAATTCATGCCTCATTTCCAGATTGAATTTGTCTAGCTTCATCTTCCAGCCATTGGATCATGCTGGATTGAAGAGCTCATTATTAAATATTTGTTCTCCAAGAAGGAACTTACAGACTGCAATCAACTCACTCCTTAACCTTCTCTTTGTTAAGATAATAGATAGATTCAAGTAGCTCAATCACTATAACACAAGTTTTCTAATTCTTTAATCATTCTCATGGCTTTTAATCTAAATCCCCTCTGATTTTTCAACATCCTTTTTGAACTGTGGACACCAGAACTGGACACAATATTCCAGCAGCAGTCTCATCAGTGCCAAATACAGAGGTAAAATAATCCCTGTATTCCTGCTCAACATTCCCCCGTTTATGCATCCAAGGATCGCATTATCCCCTCTGGCCACAGCGTCACTCATGTTCAGCTGAATATCCACCATGATTCTCCTATTGTTTTTCAGAGTCCCTGCCGCCCAGGATAGAGTCCCCCATCCCATAAGTATGATCTACATTGTTTGTTCCTAGATGTATACATCTAGATTCAGCCATATTAAAATACAAGGAGGAACAAAGTTCACTTCAGACTGTTTGGGTACCATCTAAAGGAGATGCCCCTTTGCCTCCTGGAAGACTGGGGGATGGCCCAGTACTGAGTTATATTTACATTTAGTTGTAGAACATTTTAGGGGCACAGCCTCTCAACCCTGCCCAGAAGGGGATAAAACTGACAGGTCAATTAGCTGGTGGGCTGGAGCCCACCTCTTGGAGATAGAGACTTCTTCCCTCCCAGGGACAACAACAGCCATGTTGGAGGGTCCAGAAGGTCCACAAAGGGGAGCCTGCTCCAGCCACATCACTATAGTGCATAAGAAGCCAGTCATCCTATTCCCTAGTGTGATTTGGTGGTCTGTAGCAGACACCAAGTAATACCTCATCCTGCGTTTTATCTGTTAGGACATTGATCCATATGCATTCAAGATCATTTTCTTTTGAATTATCAGTGACCTGGAAATAGGTAATGCCATTTTTGACACAGAGTACTATCCTACCTCCCCTTTAGCCCAGTTAATCCTTCCTAAATAAGTTATAACCATTGATTTTAACATTCCAGTTATGTGAATCATCCGGAAGGTTTCAGTAATTCCAATTCAATTGAATTTATGCTCATAAATGAGCAATTCCAATCTCTCTTGTTTGTTACCCAGGCTCCTAGCATTAGTGTATTAGCAATTAAAGATATTTTTCTCTTCGTGTCCTTTGGTTTCTTGATTAATTTTGTCCTCCACATCTTGATTGTGTGTAAATGAGAGCTTCCATCTTTCCTCTTTTTACCCTCTCCTTTTGTTAATGCCTTCCTGACTATGCTAGCCAGAATGTCCCAAAAGAGATTGGTTCCCTTTCTGCTGAAATGGAGGCCATCCAAACTATACTTCCCTCTCTTTCCTTAGAAGGTAAATGAGTTCCAGAAACCAAAACCCTACAGCTTATACCATTTACCTAACCAGTGGTTCACTTCCAAAATCTTCTATCTTCTGTCTTCCTTTACTCACAGGACAGAAAAGATCGCAGAGGAGATACACTTGAACATTCTTCTTCTTCAGCATGCTTCTGAGTTCACTCAAGTCATCTATTATCTATGAGATATCCCACAACACCATGTCGATATAAACCATTACTGATGGATCCTTTCCTTTTGATGTCAGAAGCCTATCCAGTCCTAGAGAGACATCTTGTGTCTTGGCTTCAGAAAGACAGTACATCATCCTATTGTCCACATGTCCCTTGAAGAATGTTCTTTTGAGTCTTTGGAGTATTGAATCAAGGATAGTCTTATTTCTTTGAATGGCTGAAGAACCCTTTGGGGGAAGCTTGCTTTTCCTACAGGGTGGGCTCAGCTTCCATCCACAGGTATGTCCTGTACATTTCTCTGTTCTCTTGGACCAGATAGATCTTGAAAGGAATCTTCTACAGTTTCCAGATAGAGGACCTGGTATCAATTGGAAACTTCTAGGTGTGTGGTATTCCCCCTGGTCCTCTTCTCTCAGTCTGGCCATTCTTATATGATTGGTGACCTGCTCCTTTGAGGGTGCTGATGTTTCCTGAACTGGCAGTTTCAGAACTCCCCAGCATCTCTGATTCTCAGAAGCATCTGTACCCTCCAGTCCGAGAACCTTTTCCTCCAGCATAACCACCAACTTGCACTTCGTGCACAGGAAGTCCTTTCTGACTTCAGGCTGGAAAGAGAAGATGGCACAGCCATTGCAGATCACTACCACTGCTTCATGCTGGGCATCATGGAATTACACATAGAGCTGAATCTGGAAGGAATACACTCCTTCAGAAACTGCCTCTGTTTGCTGCTCTAGAGTTTGCCTAGCAAATTACTTTTTATACCAAATTTCCCAGCTTAGCTCAGAACTGCTTCACATCACCAAGGGGTAATAAACCACACAGAGACTTCAAAGAGCAGGGCTTATCAAAGCTCCAAGAGTCAGAGCCTTGCACCCTTTACCAAGGCAACAACAGACCTACCTGTCTCAGCTAATCACTCTGGGGGTCAATACTTCAACTGTGCCATCCATACACAGAGAACAAGCAACCCAACAACCCACAGATAGACCAAACATACTAGTCACTACTTCCAAGCACAGATCGTCCGCTGTGCCCTCTCAAACTGTCCTGTTAGCTGCCTCTGTTCGCATTGGAAGGCACTATGGTATTCTTGAGGCTGCAGGCAGTCTCAGGTTTGTGTTTAATTAACCTGTTATATCGAGAACATAACAGATGAAACTTGATTCAGTTTCTCATCAGAGAGTCCCCATACTTTGTGTCCTATCATGTCTTTCTCTACCCTAATTCCTCTTGCCTCTGCACTTTCTTTTAGATACTTTTGGTATTTGCAAGGTGGAACTATGGCACAGTTTGTAAATTTCAAAAGTATTGGATTATATTAGCTAACCATTTAGGATCTACTCCCAAGGATTTCCACAAAGTTGTGGAAAATGTGTGATATACATGAAGAAAATTGCTTTTGTTTTTTATTTTTAATACAAAAAGTGATTAGAGATTAGACTAGATCTGAACTGCTCTTTGAACTAGACTTCCTAAAGCCTTGAAGTCAAATCTGACCTCCACTCCGTAACCTCTTGTATGGTGCCTGTAGCTTGTTGCTTCTGCCTGTTCACTGCCACTGTAATTTCATATATTTTATTTCACGTAATGGCAGTATATTTTCCTTCAGCTTTATTGTCATTACAATTCATTTATGACACCATTTAGTATAAGAATCAGTCCTTATGGGCTTAAATGAGGTTGTGAAATTATGAGTCCAACTTACTTAGAAGATGAAATGATTGCTCTGTGGGAAAAGGGCTAGTTCTGCCGAATTATTTACTCTGTTCTTTTTGTTCTACAAAGGAGAGTTTCTATCTTCTTTAGTAACTTTTTTTAAAGTGGATTTTCAATTGCCCGATTTCCATTCTTTCCCACCCACCTTCCATTACTTTAAATTTCCACTAAAATGTTCTCCCTCACTCTCACAATCACAAAAACAAAGAATACCTTATATATGCAGAAAATGCACTGCTGTTTGCAATTTTGCCAACTCACAGTTTAATCACAAGTCTCATGTTATTCTTCTTAAAGTTCTAGCTCCTGGAATCAGGAGATTGAACAAGAATCTCAATTTTCATTTGTAGACATCTGCTGTTGGAGTCGCCCCGCCCTAGGGCGACTGGGAGCCAGGCCTCACTACACGAGTCCGGTGAGCTGGCGAATTAGCCTGGTGAGGCAGGAAACAGTCAGGAGCTCAGGCCGTCAGGCAGGGGCTGAGGAAATAGTTCCGTATTGTACGCCTAGGCCCTAGGGCAGGGCGGGCAACAAACAACAGTTCAGGACTCAGACCCTCAGGCAGGGGCTGAGCAAATAGTTCAGTATTTAAGCCCAGGTCCTAGGTCCTGAGTGTCAGGGTGAGGGGGAGACTGCTACCTATGAGTGGGATGGTAGGGGGGACGCAGGCCCACCCACTCCTCTATGTCCCAGCCCGGGGCCCTAACAGCGGCAGGCAGCCTATTGCTGTGTCAGTGGGGATCCTGGCTGCAACACACTGACATTGGCTCTGGGTTTGCTGCAGCCAGACTATGGAAACATGGAACAAGTGCATCGTAAGGGCTTAAACACCACTTGAAAATAAACTCTGAATTTCTCATTATAAAAAAATCCATGATATTTTAAGTCAATCTCATATTTTTTTTGGAAGGAGGAGGGATTGACTCATGTTTTTTGATTGCACAGGATTGGTAATAATGGCTTTGTAATGTGCCTGGTTATTAAGACTTAATTCAAGGCAAATGAGACTTAAAACTAAGGTGCATAACTATGAGCTTTACTGATCATGTCAGCGCTGTATTAGACAGGATCAATTGATCAATTGATCCTATTGATCTCATTCTACTTCTAGCAATGAGATATTTTTCTTTTACCTTAATTATACTACCTTGGGGCCCAGTATAACATATTACCAAGGTTCAATACAAAGTCATGTAAAAGTTATACAAAAATGCATAATGCAGAGATTTACCTACAACTGCATTGATTGATTGCTGTGTGCAGTAATATAGTGACCCCTGGGTCTTTGAATGAGGCTATATACTTCGGGGGAGGGGGGTGCAGCGGCAAGTCGGGGGCAAGCAACTTGGTGGGCAAGTGGCAGGTGACAAAGAGGCGAGCAGTGAGCCAGCAGGGGTTCTAGGGGCAGGCATAGAGGTTTCTGGCAGGGAGGGAGAAAGTGAAAGGAGGTGAGTTGTGGGTGGGGGACTGACTAGGAGGGACGCAGCAAGTCAGGGGGACTAGGGCGTGAAGAGGGTGTGATGGTGGGGCTGAGTGGGGAGGGGGTGGGTCCTATTTTACTGCTGTGATCTGGTCACCCTATTTGTGCCAGGTTTCAGAGTAGCAGCCGGGTTAGTCTGTATCTGCAAAAAGAACAGGAGTAGTTGTGGCACCTTAGAGACTAACAAATTTATTTCAACATAAGCTTTCATGGGCTACAGCCACTTTTTTCGCATGCATAGAATGGAATATTTCTTTTGCTATGTGTGCTGTTTCTCCCCCCCCCCCAACCTTCCTCTTTGGCCCACAGCTGTTTCGACAGGGTGGCGCTGAGGAAGGAGGGTCTGTTTCTGCAAGGCGGGCGGCGCTGGGGGCGGGGGCAGTGTTTCCACAGGGGGGGCGGTGCTGGGGGAATGAGGGGGCATATAATAAACATTATTGAAGAAAATCAGTTGTACAACTATCAAAACATAAATTATTTTCCTAATATGAAAGTGAAAATCTATAATTAATATTCTTTTAGAATGTGGTGACTTCTATCAACATGGGCAAGAGATCAAGAGATATTGGTAGAAAGTACCCAAGTGGGAGTAAGAAAAGAGCCATATACAAGGCAAAGGCAGTTGAAAGACAGAAGCAAAAGGATGCTTTAAGCAAGTATTTTAGCAGACCTGATTCTACTGTTGAGCCAGAAGAGCTCAGTGAAGATGCAGATATGGTTGAAAATTCTCCAGTAGAACATACGACACACAGACAGAGAACGACAGCAGTGACGAAGAATTTGAAGAGCCAAATCAGTCTGAAGAAGACACTCAAGACAGTCACGGTGAAGAGAAGACTACAGAAAGGGTTGTAACTGATGCTGAAGGTACTGAGGGTCAAGAATGCTTTTCTGATAATAAAGATGTGAGTGGTTTAGATCCAGAGCAGAAAGGCAACTTCAACTCTGCTGACCAGATGGAAATATCTGATGATCCTGCAACTTGGCCAGAATACATTAGCCAGCGTATCAGGGAGTATTTAGTAAAACAAGGCGCCTAAAATTATTGTAGAAGATTTCCCTAAAAATAAGATTGGGAAACACTTTTCAAAGTTTCACTGCAAAAGGAAACTTTCAAATGGTGAAATTGTACTCGTCCATGGGTGATATACTCAGTGTCAGCCGACAAGATCTTTTGTTATTACTGTAAGATTTTGTGCAATAATGTGACAAAGTTCATTAGCATCTAATGGTTTTAATGACTGGTCTAATATTCATACAAGATTGGCCGAGCACGAAAACTCAAAAGGACATTTACAAGCATGCTTAGTTGCTGCGACCTTCAGCAAAGGTTATCTGCTGAAAAAACCATTGACTCAATACAACAAAAACTTATTGACCAAGAAGCAAAACGCTGGTATCAAGTTTTTGAGAGACTAGTTGCTGTCGTTCAGTTGCTAGCAGAATGAAACTTATCATTTCGTGGGTCTGATGAACGGCTGGGAACATCAGACAATGGAAATTTTCTTGGAGTTATTGAATTACTGGGAAAGTTTGACCCAGTGATGCAGGAACATTTACGAAGAATCAAGAACAAAGAAATACATGACCATTATTTAGGAAAAAACATTCAAAATGAACTTATTAGTATTGTAGGGAATGCTGTTAAACATGAAATAATAGCTCGAATTAAGGCTGCTAAATATTTTACTGTTATACTCGACTGCACTTCTGACATTAGTCACCAAGAACAAATGTCATTGACACTTAGATATGTGGCTGATGGTGTATCACCAAATATTCCAGCAGGAGTATATGAACATTTCATTAAGTTCATAGTAGTAGAAAGCAGCACAGGTGAATATTTGTACAATATCCTTTTAAGTGAACTCAAAGACCTGGGATTGGACGTTGCAAATATCCGTGGGCAGGGCTTTGACAATGGTGCAAATATGAAGGGACACATATCAGGTGTACAAGCAAGACTTTTGAAAACAAACCCAAGAGCTTTTTTTTCACCATGTGCATGTCACAACTATAATCTCATTTTGGGAGACATGGCCAAAACATGTCCAGATGCGATGAGTTTCTTTGGAGCCTTGCAGGGAATTTACGTCTTTTTTCTGCATCTACTAAAAGATGGACTATTTTTAGAAAACATGTTACTGGCCTTTCGGTAAAGCCTCTTTGCGAAACATGATGGGAATGTAGAATGCAAAGCGTCAAAGCTCTGCGGTACCAAGCAGGGGAGTTTTATGATGCACTCGTAGAGGTACCAGGAACAACTGATGATGCTCAAGCAAAAAATGAAGCTGAATTGCTGGCTATTCAAATAAAGGATTATAAGTTTTTGGTTTCGCTAGTTTTCTGGCATGATTTACTTTTTCAAGTGAATTTTGTGAGCAAAGATCTGCAGCGTGATACAATGGATATTTCTGCAGGAATTTCTTCATTTGAAAAGCTTTGTAACTGGTTAAAAATGTACAGAGAGAAAGGTTTTCAAGAAGTGTTAACTGGTGCCAATGAACTTGACAAAGATCTAGATGTGACTCCAGTATTCCAGACTAAATGTTTGCGCAAACGGAAAAAACAGTTTGAGTATGAGTCTGCAGACGAGCCTTTTCCTGATCCAAAAGAAGCTTACAGAGTGCAATGCTTCAATCAAGTGTTAGACAAAGCTTTACAGTCACTTGAACCAAGGTTTGAACAGTTACAAAAGCATGAGAATTTATTTGGATTTTTATGCAAAATTCAAAAATCTTCCCAAGGACACCATATGAAAATTTGCTGCAGATCTGGAACTTGCATTGACAGATGTGAAACTAGTGCAGGAAAACGAACAAGTTTCAACTGTAAAATCAGTTGACATAAATGGCTACATGCTTTGTGAAGAACTGGAAGCATTAAAGCCAATTATTTCGTCTGATTGTAGAAACCCCCTAAAAATCCTTCAATTTCTTGCATATAATAACCGATCAACAGCATTCCCAAATTTATTTATAGCAATTCGAATCTTCCTGACTATTCCAGTAACTGTAGCCTCAGGAGAGAGGAATTTCTCGAAGCTAAATCTAATTAAAACATATCTGCGATCAACAATGCAGGAAGACCGATTAAACAATTTGGCAATCATGTCAATTGAATGCGAAGTAATGAAGAGCTTAGATTTAGGCAATATACTGAAAGATTTTGTCGAACAAAAAACCAGGAAGATAAAGTTTTAAAAACATGTAGGTGAGGTGTACAATAAAGTACCTCTTAATGAACTTGATATTTATAATATATAATGTAATGTATGTAATATATAATTTTGTTATGTGTATATAGTCATGGAAAGTAAATAATACATGGAAGAAACGAAAGGTGGCTTTTTTTTAAGTGGGTTTTTTTTTTTTTTTTGGTCATCCCTGCCAGGGCCCCGTCAAAACTGTTCGAATTGGGCCCCGCACCTCCTAAAGCCGGCCCTGGCCAGCCTGTCAGTCCCGGGACCTTTTAAATTGCCAGGCCCCAGGGCAGCTGCCTCTTTTGCACCCACTGTCAGTTGCCCTACTGGTACAGTGTATGTTAGCTGTGTACTGGCCCATATGGGCAGCCATTTTCTTACTGGTATGCCGTAATGGCCTGTAATGGCTTACTTTCACCTCTGGCTAACAATAGCAGTGTGAACACTGTGGCTCTGGTGGAAACTCAGGCTTGCTGCCTGAGTCCAAGCCACCAGGTTCCCTGGATCTGAACTAGGGTGACCAGATTACATGAACAAAATATCGGGACACATGGGTGGGGGGCAGGTCCAGAGCACCTGAATCTCTGTCGGAGCTACAAAATCCACACTGCTATTTTTAGCTTGCTAGCTTGAGTGAAGCTCGTTCAACTCGGCCTGCACACACTGGGAGGCATGCTCCCAGCTGCAATGTAGGCATACCCTTAATACCTTGTCCCAGCAATAACAGGGCTTTAGTGTAAAAAACTGGAAAGGATGTTTTGGGGCCAGTTTCTTCTCTGGTTGTTTCAAAGGGATGGCCAGGAATCTAGAAAGGACATAACTAGTACAGTAGTGCTCACTAATAGTTAAGAGAATATGAAAGTACATCTCATAAGAAAAGAGAGAGACACATACTTTTGCACCTAATTCATCCACATTTCAAGACTGCAGTTTAGTTTGTCCATTACTCACTTTCCTTTCCAAGTTCCTACTGCTATGACTTGAGTCCCCCTGCTGACATGAGTGAGCATGAGATAGCTTAGCAACTGTGATAGAAACCTAGCGTACTAAGAGTCACGTGTAGTGGTTAGCACAGTTTTCAAGTGAGAGCTCTGCTTTCAGCTACTTGCAAAAACAGTGAAATCCTGGCTCCGCTGAAGTCAATGACAAACATCACATTGACTTAATGGGGCCAAGATTTCACCCACCATTTTTTTTTAGTCATTCATAAAATACCAGAACCAAACACTGCTGGTTTTTATTGAGGAAGAATCACTAACACAAGGATCAAGGATAATGCAACTATACTATGTGCAATGGATATTTCAGACTAATCTTTGAAAAAGAGCACATTATGCTTGAATTGAAAAAAAGAGTCTCCCACTCTCCCAAACTGGCATTATTCTACACATCAAGCTTATACACTACTCTGTACTGTAGTTCTCAGAAACAGCATAGGTAGCAAAACTTGATTTCCCCAAAATGCACTTCAATATATTTTAAGTATAAAAACCTAATTTAAAATAATGTCAGCATCTTTTGCCTGTCGAATATGAGGCTTAGCATCTTTAAATTATTTAAGAGGTCCTCAGAGAGTCAGTTATGCTTATAACGTCAGATTTACTCAAAGAAATGGAAAGTGCAAAGCAAAGTGTTGAACAAGGACTTCCTGTGCAAGTTCTCTGAGTTATTTTTTACTGGCTATAATTGCAGCAGCATTTTAACCTTGCACAGTTTTTAAACAAAAATATATTCTGTATAATAAGCTCAGTAATTTTTTATTTTATTTTATTTTAAGAATAAGTGATGCTGCTCTAGTGAACTTCTGTCCCCAGGAGGAGTGATTCATTCACAAATAAATACAACGTCTCTGAAGACTCAATGAAAAATACAATTGTACTAGAAGGGGAGTAGGCAACCTGTGGCACAAGTGGCACAAAGGTGGCACGCAAGCCGAATTTCAGTGGTACTCACACTGCCCAGGTCCTGGCCACTGGTCCAGGGGGCTCTGCAGATTTTAATTTAATTTTAAATGAAGCTTCTTAAACATTTTAAAAACCTTATTTACTTTACACACAATAATAGTTTAGTTATATAATATAGACTTATAGACAGAGTCCTTCTAAAAATGTGAAAATGTATTACTGGCACGTGAAACCTTAAATTAGAGTGAATAAATGAAGACTTGGCACACCACTTCTGAAAGGTATCCCTGTACTAGAGACACCAAGTCCCAAATATGTCTCTTCTTAAAGAGAAATTCTAAATGCATGAAACCATATGTTTTTAAATTCTGAAAAAGGCACTTGTACCAGAAGCCTCACTGGGCAGTTTTGTTCCTCTTCACTGTGTTGGCTATAGCAGGATTAGATCTACGTGCCTAAAAAACAGTGTTATACTAAAAAAAAACCCCAAAACAACCCTCTCCCGCCCCAGACCTCATTAAACATCAGGAGGTGTGTAGTATCACATCAATGTAATCATTTACCATTACTAGTACACCACAGAAAATACTCCCAAAATACTAGCCATTGGCAAGAGATATTTCATTGTCATTGACATTTACTCTCCTTTGTAAAATACTTTTGAGGTCTATGGATGAAAAAATGCCATATGAGAGCTAATTATTATTAACAGAAAACTAAACCTAATATTTATGTCACATTCACAGTAAATTGAGATTGTAGCTGTATTCTTATATTTTTTTAATAATAAAAAAACACTTGTGCTCTCAGATAGGTGCACACCACACTTTTTAACAACCATATGAATGGTGTGCTGTCCTGTATGGGTTTTGAGAGTAGGCTGTGTGTGTGCGATACTCATAAAAATGAAAGTATCAGAGCAGTGGTTTGAGTAGTGTGCTGCATAAGCTTTGCCACACATCTTTTGTTTTAATCCTAACATAGAACATCTTGCCCATTCCAAAGCTAAGCTGCTTCTCATTAAAAATTGGCAGTCATGTAACAGCTTTATAATGTGAACTAGATGGAAATCCCCAAACTCATGTTCATTTATGACCTAACCCAGGTTTTGAACCCATCTTTCTAAAGATGAACAACTACAGTAGACGCTATTAAAGAGTCAACATTTACCCCCACACATTGTGTTCAGCTTTCACCCTATCATTTGAATATGAAATCATCATGTTTTCTTAGATACCAGAGTGTAAATGTTGACTTTTGTAGTGGTGACCATGGTAGCATGCTGACCAATTGTGTTGCCTAGTCCCCCTCTCTACTCTCGGGTGGTACTTATGTTTCTTTCATAAAAGAGAGGAGTTACTGATCCTCATCTGCTTTTACACACCTTCAGCATTAATGAGGAAATTTGTAAGTATATGGGGAATAAAATAAGAAGTTTAGTGAGGACAATAGGCCAATTGCTACAGGACCTCATACTGGCACACGGTGTGCTGTGTTTGAAATGTTCTATCTGTGTCTGAAATAGAACGCAAGCTCCCTGAGGAAGGAAAATGTCATTTCATTTGTTTTTGAAAGAAGCATTGGTTATTGGTACACTCAATGATAATAGGGATAGTGAGCATTCATAACAGATTAATATTCGGGGACAGATTTCTCATTTACTGAAACAACCAGTTTCATAAGAAATTGAACACGTGCTGCAGGTGTTTCTGGTCTCCACTAAAAATATGGGCAATAGTAATGCATTAAATCCTGAGATCCATTAGCATCAATGAGAATATTGTCTGAGTAAGGACTGAGTAAAAATTGAGTAAGCACAGCACAGCAGCACTACACAGCGGTTTAGATCAGCAAGTGAAGATTACCCCTTTCAAATTAAACTACATGAAGAATTTTAAGTTGGAAAAATGAAATTGCCTAAATTGGAGTTTGTCCAGAATGCTACAGTCAGAAATCTAAGATAGTAAAACCATGAAGAAGTCTGACTGGATAGTTCTGCAATGATTTCTAGAACATCCTTTTTCATTGCCTCTCTCTGTAAGTCTCAATACTAAGATGGGTAAACTAGAGTGCCTGTCATTTAATGAGGATATTGGTCTAATTGGCATCACGGAAACTTGGTAGAATGAGGATAATCAATGGCACACGGTGACAACAGGGTATAAAATACAAAGCAACAACATAGCAGGTCGCACATGTGGAAGAGTGGCATTAGAGAGTCAAATAAGACAAATGTCTTACATGAAACAAACTGTACCATAGAATCACTATGGATAGAAATTCCAAACTTAAATAAAAAGACTATAGCAGTAAGAATATACTACCAAACACTGACCAGGATGGTGACAGTGATTGTGAAATTCTAAGGTAGGTTGGAGAGACTACACAAGCAGAAACTGCAATATCTGTGTGATTTCAACTATCCTCATATTGACTGGGTAAATGTTACCTCAAGGTGTGATGCCATAAAAATTATAGGCACTATAAATGACTGCTCCTTGGAGAAACTAGTCCTGGAACCCAAAATGGGAGAGGCAATTCCTGATTTAGTCCTAAGTGGAGCACAAGATCTGATCAAAGAGGTATCTACAGCTGAAGTGTAACACTGCAACACATACCAGCACCACCTTCCATTATTCTTTGAAATATAGTACTTCACTGTTTTTGTCATTCGTATTTACAGCATTGCTGCAGATTGTATGGGCTTGTATTTTGGGTTTACATGTAAAAACAGATGCTCGTCTTAATTATTACTGTTGTTGGAAATATTACAGACTGCATGTGTAATACCTGGAATGTTCTGTTCCTTTTGAGAACAGGTTTTTGGTGGTATTACCTATAGAATCGAATAGAACATGAGAGAGTCTCACGAGGCAAACATACAAAATATCTTCCCCTACTTTCAAGGAATTGTCTAAAAACCTCCAAATACAAACAGAAGACATCATATCATGTCCACATCTCCAAACATTTTGTTCACCTTATGCATATATAGTGGCCAGACTATATTTCTTGCATGCAGGTAAGACTTGCTTGGCTGTTAGCAATTTTATTTACTTTTCAAACAAATCCACTTTATAATGGCTATGACAGTCATTAACCCCTTTGTATTAAGTTATTATAAATTAACAGTGTAAGTATAACAAACTAAGTGATGGGGTGTTAGATGGGATGGGATCTGAGTTACTACAGAATTTTTTCTGGATGTCTGTCTGGTGAGTTTTGCCCACATGCTCAGGGTTCAGCTGATCACCATATTTGGGGTCGGGAAGGAATTTTCCTCCAGGGCAGAATGGCAGAGGCCCTGAAGGTTTTTTGCCTTCATCTGCAGTGTGGGGCACGGGTCACTTGCTGGAGGATTCTCTGCACCTTGAAGTCTTTAAACCATGATTTGAGGACTTCAATAGCTCAGACATAGGTAAGGGGTTTATTACAGGAGTGGGTGGGTGACATTCTGTGGCCTGCATTGTGCAGGAGGTCAGACTAGATGATCATAATGGTCCCTTCTATGACTCTAAGTAATTAATTTTGATATATACACAGGCAAACCTAACTTAACTGTCATTAGCTATTATGGCAATGGAATTAACTGGAGAGTTCTTTGGATTTCTATCTTGGAGTCTCACATTATCATAGATACTCATCTTTCATTCTCTTCTCATTCCAATAGGCTGGAATCCTGGAATAATAAGTATTATCATTTGGGTTTGATGAGCTTTTCATCTCAGGCTGGGTGCTCTCAGGGAACTGATCCTGAGTTGGAATAAATCAGTCTGGCGCTGTTAAAGTCAATAAGAATATGCATCAGCTGTGGATTTAGCACAAAATATCTTTCACTAGTGCTACTGTTTTAATACTAGGGAAATGGATCTACAAGTCATCATCTGAACTTTCAAAAGAAAGCTGCTTCTGAAAAACTGGGGGAAGTGTCACTACTCACAATTATTTTTGGATTTTTTTCCTGTTGGCTTATCATTTGGCTAGTAAAAGCAGGGTAACAAAGGAATTAAGTGTAAAATAGACTGGCTTTTCCCTCACTATCCTCTGGATTATCTCCTATACTTTTGGTAACAATATAAGATCTCTCTTACAAGTACATTTTTCATTTTGAAGATCTACCACACCTTGACAAATTCCTGACAAAAGCTCCACCTACTAGAGGAAAACCTGACTGTCAAACAAACTTTTCTCCTGGAAGCTGACTTCCTGGAATTGTTGTTAGTGGATTCCAAATATTATCTTACATCTCTTATAGGTGTTCTATGGTATACTCATCACTGCGGATATCTTACACATTAATGAATTAATTCTCATAATTTTGTGAGGTAGGAGAATATTATTTTCCCTGTTTTAAAGATGTGAGGAGAGACACAGAGCTGCAGGCTGCGGGTGCTGGTGTTCTCTGTCCCTGGCAGGCATGGGGCTGCAGCTTCTCTCTGGCTTCTCTGGGGCTTCAGGCTGCAGGAGCCGGTGTTCTCGGTCCCTGGCAGGCGTGGGGCCGCGGCTTAAGCCAGAGAGAAGCCGCGGCCCCGTGCCTGCTGGGGACAGAGAACTCCAGTGCTGTGGGCTGCAGGTGCCGGTTTTCTCTGTCCCCGGCAGGTGTGGGGCCCGCCTAGTGCCCAGCAGGGGAGAGAAACCGTGGCCCTGCACCTGCTGGGGACAGAGAACTCCAGGGCTGCAGGCTGCGGGAGCTGGTGTTCTCGGTCCCTGGCAGGGGCGGGGCTGCGGCTTCTCCCTGGCTTGGAAGATGGAGAGAAGCCGCGGCCCCGCCCCTGCCGGGGACAGAGAACTCTGGTGTTCCCCGGTCCCTGGAAGGCGCAGGACCATGGCTTAAGCTGGAGAGAAGTCACGGCACCGTGCCTGACAGGGACAGAGAACTCCGGGGCTGCAGGTTTCATTCTATGTTTAAGTAAGAATAATAAATATATTTGGCCCAGCAGTTCAACAATGTTTTACTTTTTTAAAATAAATAAGATGAAAACTGTTTGATATTTATTTTGTAAAAACTCCTTAATTTTTCTTACAGGTAGATAAAAAAGAGCAAATTCCCATGGTAAGGTAAAAGAGTAATTGCCAAATAATTTAACTAATACCTTTTACATGTAAAATTACCCTTTTTATCTTATGGATTCATATATTATGTAATATTAAATATGATGTTTTTCATATTATTTAATCTACAAATACAAAATAAGCCACACTCTTCTGAAAACATGAATGTGCTACTGGTCACAAAAAGGTGGGGGACCACTGGGATAGAGTATAATGGGACTGTGGATCTACTCTTGCTTCTGATACTGACACCCATAGATTATATAGTGCTCTACATATTTCATACTCCTTCATACTAGTTCTTAGCAAGGCCAGTGGGTGTGTCTAAACATCCAATTTTAATGTCATTCTTCATAGACCTGTCTATGCAAACATAAAAGGAATGAATCAGTTCTCCATCTTTTCTCTCTTTAATTTTGTGCCTTACCTGTGTAGGGAATGTAAAAATATAACTATGATGTTTAGCCAGGGAGAACAGAAGATTTTAAATACACATATTAATCCTCCTCACACATCAAGTATTTGAAACTATGTTGATATTTTCCCCCCACTAAATATTTTACAGGTTCAGCCTCACAATTTAATAGTAGTGTTCACAACCTTTTGTTATGAGAAAGGAGGTTCTTCAGGCTCTTGATTCACTTTGATGTACTGCATAGGGCCATGAAAGCCTAGGTAGATTCAAAGACATTTATAGGCCAGTTCTTGAACCATTTTGCATATCTAGTGAGCTGACATCATATAAATTCAGTTCTAAATATGGAATGGTAGCAAGATCAGGCCTTTGATGTTTTAAATTAAGTCTACCAACCCAACCAAATCCACCCTGGCCCTCCATATTCATGCCATTTCAGAAATAAATTATAGGCTCTCCATTCAGAAAATCTGATTTGTTCAGAATGAAGGAAACCAATGCAATAAAACCCTAATTATATGCAAAGGACCCAGCTAACCAAAAACCCATCAAATATTTACTTTTAGTTATTGTTTGTATTGTGGTAACATAGAATGGCTGCAGTGAGGATAAAGGCTCCATTGTGTGAGGTGATGTACAATGACAGATCATCATGACTGAATTAATTGGGGACATTCTTCCCTGTACCTGAGCAAAGATTGCAAAGCTTTCTGGCCAACAGCCCTGATTATGAAAAGTTAGATGTTCCTAAATTCAGCTGGCTCTGCAGCAGGAAGCAGCACCTGCATTTTCAGACTTTAAATCCATAGATTAGAAGCCTGTCAGACTTCAGCACAAAGATCTATTCTTTGAGTCTTTATACGTATCAAAATATAAGATTTAAATACGAGATCATATTCTGCATTATTTTGCATCTATGCCATTACACATTGGGGTACAGTTTAAGAAGCAAAATTTTAGTAGTGCAGGTGCGACAAAGACAACCTAACTGCCAGCATCCCTTTTGAACTAGGCTTAGAGGTAGATTGAGGACGAATGTCAGACTGTTGTGCCTTTTCTGTGGATAGACCTCTTAACAAGATACAGATGTCTTATTGACCAAATGATATCTGAAGAGAAGTTTGAATCTGAAAAAGACAGCTAGGACTTTTCCCCACTCTAGGATCACGTGAACCTCTGTTTGCCCTATTATTTTTTTTATTAGGGGTGACATTTAATTAAAGCAAGTTTAATACCACAGTTCTGTGGAGGTGTTGATGAAAAGGTCTGTTTTTTTTGCAGTTAAGAACATCTCAGAAAAGTACAAAGTGTAACCTCATTACTCATAATTGTGATTTAGTGGCCTCGTGTTCTACAGTTCATCATGCTCTATCCATTTACGTTTATTGCACAGATATTTTAAGCAACTTAAAATACTGTACCTTTTAGATGCTGCATGGCCTCAGCTTAAAAGACAAGGGAGAGTGCTCAGCACCTTGACAGGAGGAAAAATGGACATTTTTATGTTTATAATATTACAGGACAAAATTCTGCTACTAGTTACACCCAGACAATGCCATTGATGTCAAATGGTTTGTCTGAGACCCCGTCTACACTGTGCCTTAAATTCGAATTTAACAGCGTTAATTCGAATTAATGGTGCACCCGTCCACACTACACCGCCCTGTAATTCGAATTAAAGGGCTATTTAAATCGATTTTAGTACTCCTTCAAAACCACAGGAGTAACCCTAAAATCGTAGTGTTTCTGAAGAGCGCGAGCGTCATGAACTTCCTGGCCATCCCACGTGGATGCTGGTGAAACGTCCCTTGGATCACCAGGTGCTTGCAGCACCATGGAAAAGTACCCTTGCGGTTCACGTACTGGGTGCCCTGGTGCTCTGGGCCAAGATAGGGATATGGGTCCATCTATGGCCCCTCACAGTTTAGGGAACCCATTGCAGCAAAGCCATCCACTATGACCTGCACGTTTCCCAGAGTCACAAAACTTTTGTAGCAGCAGCGTAACGATTGCTTTGGCTACTTGCATCACAGCAGCCCCCACGGTAGATTTTCCCACTCCAAACTGATTCCCTACTGACCGGTAGCTGTCTGGAGTTGCAAGCTTCAAGAGGCTATTGCCACTCACTCTGCACTGTGAGGCTGCTCTCATGTTAGTATTATGGCGTTTCAGGGCAGGGGAAAGCAAGTCACAAAGTTAAAAGAAAGTGCTCTTACGCATGCGAAAGTTTTGCAGCCACTGGGAATCGTCCCACACCCGTAAAACTATGCGGTCCCACCAGTCTGTGCTTGTTTCCCGTGCCAAAATCGGCGTTCAATGGGTAGAAGCTGCCCATTACCCAGTAGCTCCAAAATGCTGGGTCCCATGGTTAGGGAGAAATCAGTCTCCATGTCGTCATAATCATCATCGCTCTGTCGGTGCGCTGCCATAGCGCCGCCTCCTCCTCCTCCTCCCCCTCTCCTCCTGATTTGCAGTTCATGGCTCAGCATAGACAGCACAAGAGTGCGCGTGGTGTTTACAACTTGCACGATTTGCATTACTGGTCTCAGCAGGGTCCATGGTCTAAGCAGGGTCCATGCTTGCTGTGCTATGGCGTTTGCTCTCTTCACCAGCACAGGAAAAAAGGCGCGAAATGGTTGGCTGCTGCTTTCACAAAGGGAGGGGTGAGGCTGTACCCAGCACCACCCGGGACAATGTTTTTGGTCCCAGCAGGCACTGGGCTCTCAACCAGGAAGTGGGAACTATGGGATAGCTGTGGAACAGCTACCCACAGTGCACTGCTCCTGAAATCGATGCTAGATGTGGGCCATGGACGCACAAAATTGATTTTAGAATCCTAGTGTGGACGCACTAAATCGATTTTATAAAATCGGTTTTATAAAATCCATTTAAAGTAATTCGATTTAATCAAGTAGTGTAGACAAGGCCTGAGTGTGACAGAGAGGGGTGCTCAATTCAGGGTTACATACAGGATTTATTCAGAGGTGTAGTTTAAAAAAAGGAGGGGGTGAGGGAAAGAACCTAAACTAAACTCCATTATTGTCTTGTTCCCATTTCTCAATGTAATTGGTTTAAAAAAAATTTCAAACGTCACCACTTTTTAAGAGGTAGATGGACAATTGGGGGAAGCTAACGTGCAATCAAGTTTTTATTTTCTATTTTAAGCACTCAGGGTTCAACCTAGCAAGGTCATTAAAGTCAGTGATGCTCCTCACATGCTCAAAGTTAAGTACAGCTTAAGTGCTTTGCCAGATCAAGACGAGAATGCTCAGCACTTGCAGGACCAGTCCCTCGCTGAAAGTAGAATTTAGCACACACTCTCCCTTTTGTTATGTGCTATAATCCTTGGTGACAAGAAAACTGCTGTGTGTAACTTCACTTGAGTCTTTACATAGCTATACAATGTATGTTTTCCCCAAAAAATGCACAAATAAGTTTAAAAATTATGTGGAGTGAATGATAAAATAGGCAATTTGGATTTATATCATAAAAATGTCAGTGACAAGGCCTCTTCCTCTTCTTTTTTAATCAGAATAGAAAATGGCCCAGAAGATATATTGCACTCTGTGTAAAACCTGCTCCTTTTGAAAGTTGAAGGCACCTCTTGGTTTCCAGGTCATCTCATCACTTTACTAATCCCACTGATTTCATTCTAGTGGACAGGGAAAGTATTGAATGTGGACAGGAAATCTGTTCCATGAAGTGCTTGGACAGCAGGATTCATCTCCATATCCCGCTTTCAAGAACAGAGTGGCCAGGAGAGTATAGGAATGATATGAAAAACAACCAGTCTATTCATAGTCTTAGTAAGGCTTGACAGAGCACATTTAAAGAAGTCACATAATAAAATGTTACATGAACTTCATTTATTTACACCATATTTAATTATGAAGTAGGAATCCAAACATCACATTTGTTGGCATATTTTTCTCTAAGTTTAAAATATGCAACCTAGTTGTTCTTAAATGGAGCTTTTGGGTGCTGAGCTCTTTTGAAAATGTGGCCCCCTCTACAAAAGAATTATGCCAAGGTCATCTACCTAACATATTACTAGTCATCTCCGGGTTTTCAGAGAGTGGACATTTTTGTAAACCTGCGAGATTTGTATTCTGTAATAATGTGTAATAAATTTAACAAATGCGAACACTGTTAATATTTCAAATACATTTAATAATACAGGAGTTTATACTGACATTAAAAGCCATACTGAATTGCTGCTTGGGTTATTTTGAGAATATCTTTATTACTAATATGATAAAAGATTACTTTAATGGCATCATAAACCAGAAACATGAAAGCATTATAAAAACCTGCTTCATAAAGAGTTATCCGTTTGCTATCAATTAAGCTGTTTAGATATGATGAAATTGCTAGCTAAACAGGTTGGACCACTTCAGACACACTGAACTAGCAGTGTTGTAAAACTGATGGTTATGGATATTTAAGCTAAAGAGAATCTTGTCTTTACTAATCTAACCTGGAGTAAATGGTATGGGACAGAGAAAAATCAAATACATTTCGAAATCAAGTCATATCTCCTGAAGACTTCACATAGCTCCAAACTTATTCCAGTCAGCATTCCTACACTCCAACTTTCACATCTCAGCTTACTCAACTTATCCACTTGAGTCATTAACTTGCTTAGTTACTACAGTCAAGTGTGGACTTAGAATGAACAATGGTAAATCCAAGGCTATGATATCTGAGGCAGGAGGACTCACAGGCAGAGACCTTGGAAGAGTGAAAGAATTTAAATACCTAAGATCAATGGTTCCTGAGGATGGTGCCCTACCGAGTGATGCCCAGTATCGTACTAAAGCTGTGTGGTGCAAATGACTCTTTTGTCACTGAGAACTCCCACCAATAATATTAAATGGTAGAGTGTATAAAAATGTAAGTTGATCCATCTTAATGTACAGACCATAGGCTCGGCCAACCAGATGGAAGGAAATCATTATGCTCTTCACCACAGAAATGAAAATGTTGAGATGATCAAATAGTTGGACCCTTCATGATAAGAAATGAAATGAGATTGTAGGGGGCCTACTCGGGCTTACTCCACCTGAAGACATGTTGAGGGATGCTGGGCTTTGTTGAGATGGGCCTATCCAGCACAGACTAGAGAGCTAGAGTCATAATACGGCTCTTGCAATGACTGTGATGGAAGACGACCAAGAGGGAGCCCAAAAACTTAGTACCTGGATTGGATATCAGTGGATCTCAGAGAGACAAGTCCATATGACAGCCTGGCATATGATTATGAGTTTTGGAAGAAGGCTATACAAAAGTTGCCAACCTCGATTAGGGAAATGACAAAAAAGAAGAATTGTCACACCTACTAAAGTTTTTTTTTTATTGCTATAGTGGAGCACTTGGTTCTAGCCATCATCCAGTCCTGCCATTTATGCTTGGAAGCATATCATTTAGTTTAATTTATACAATGAAATCAGTCACTTAAGGTTGTTATGTATTTTAAGTCACAGAAGACCTACACTCTCTTTCTTTCAATTAATTATTTATCTTTCTCTTGGTTTGTTGACATGAAAGCATTATTTGGCCTGTTTGTTTACTTTTAATTTTTTTTACCCTTTGTTTCTTTTAAATGATTTAAATTTCAAAATGAAATGTTTTTTTAATGTCAAAGTCAAAATGTTTAATTTAAAAAATGTTAAAATAAATGTTTCAACTTTTTTTCTTCATTTCATTTCTTGGTTAAAATTATTTGCCAAATTAGACCTGAACTCACATTCCATTCAACCTGTAAACTCAATTTTTCTGCAACTTTAACAGCAGGAAAAGATAAGCATCCTTTGCTTAAGGAAGATTCTGCATCATGCACATTTGTTTGCAGGATCAAGACGTAAAAATGTAAAGTTCTTCTGTACTTGACTAGAGGGTCAGGGGTGTCATTTAAGAAAGATTCTAAGTGGGAGGCAAAGTTGTGTCAGCACATGAATAAATAGAAGAAATCACCACAACACAGAGCACTAACTAAAGACTTTCAGGTATCTGTTTTATATAATCCCAAAAGAGCAAACGAATCATCATTACTTAGCTAGTAAAAAGAGTATTAATGTGTTTTTTTCTAATATGAACTTGTTTGGAAACTGTACTTTAATTGTAGTTTCAACTTTCACACCCTCCTTATTCATCGGTAGTACACTTAGTCCAAAAGCATTCCTAGAAATGCAATAGATGCATGCATTTTAAACCTTATTTACTTTAAAATCAGAAGGGGTCTTTAGGTTTGACTTTTTATGGAAAAATGAAATTCCCAAGCCAGTGGATTTTCACATCCTTTATTACTGAGGACCACAAAACAATAGCCCAGATCAGTTTCTATTTGCTAATCTTATCCAAGAGATAATTGGGGGATGATTTGGGAACAGAAAATGAGTTTGAAACAAATGTCTCAGTCATTCCAAAATCTCTAGCCTTTATAATACATAAGTGAAATAGTTACCCAACAATCTTGTCCAAAATACATTTTCTGTGACAAAAGCAACACCACAGAGATTGTTACTAAACAAGCAGTACTTTTATGAATGTTCAGCCAGCTCAATAGGCTGAACAGTTTGATGCCACTTTTCAGAAAAATCATCAAGGAAAAAATTGAGTGTGCTAGGTTCCACTTCCATGCTATATAAACAGTCAGGGGACATAATTCACTCCCCATACTCTTCAGATTCTTCTCTAATCTCTCCTCTTTTCCTTTTCTCTGCACTTGTAGGAATAATAAAGGAGTCTGATTTCTGGGATTGCATATATGATTCATTCCTAGGTTGTCTGAATACATCTATAACAATCTTGTTTTTCTTTATTTTAATAATTTAAAAAATAAACATCTGGCCAAAATCTGGCATAGGAGGGGCACAGAACTCTAGCAGCTGAGCAGAGGTTCCCCAAGCACAGGGCAGATACAGACAGAGTGGATCGGGGAGGCCCCATGTGTTTTCAGTCATGACCCTAACCACAGCTTCAGAAATCAGCAGTATGAGCTGCCCCCAGAGCATCCAGCCAGACATATCTGCAGGCATGAAGGGGTTGGAATGACAGACATGCCTCCATTTTCCTTGGGGCAATGGATCATCACCATGCAGCCTTCACAACGCCCTGCCATGGCCCTGAATAGTGCACAGGGTAAGGAGGAGAAAGCTTATCTCTTCTTGTACCTTAGCAAACTAGTCAGGGCTAGAGTTTATCCCAGGGGTGGGCAAACTTTAGACCGAGGGCCACATCTGGGTGGGAAAATTGTATGCAGGGCCATGAATGTAGGGCTGGAGCAGGGGGTTGGGGTGCAGGAGGGAGTGTGGGATGTGGGAGGATGTGCAGTGTGCAGGAAGGGGCTCAGGGAAAGGGGTTGGGGTGTGGGAGGGGTGCAGCAGGGGCTCAGGGAAGGGGGTTGTGGTGCAGGAGGGGTGCAGCAGAGGCTTAGGGGGCTCGGGCAGGGGGTTGGGGTGCAAGAGGGGTTTGGGCTCAGGCCTGGAACCACTTACCTCGAGCAGCTCTGGGGTGGCAGTGGCACGTAGCAGGACTAAGGCAGGCTCCTTGTCTGCCCTACTCCATGCCACTCCTGGAAGTGGCCAGCATGTCCAGCAGTGGTTCCTGGGGGTGGGGTAAGGCAGGCGGTTCCACTGCACACTGCCCTCGCCTGGGGGTGCAACCCCTGAAGCTTCCATTGGCCGCAGTTCCCTGTTCCTGGGGAATGGGAGCGGCAGGGGGCAGTGCCTGCACTGGCAGATGAGGGCCACGCATGAAGCTCTCTACCCCCCCCCCCAAGGGCCAAAGAGACATGGTGTGGGCCACTTCTGAGAGCGGCATGGGGCCAGGAGAGGTAGAGCACCTGCCTTAGCCCTGCTGTACCATGGGGCTGGCAATTCTGTGGGCTGAATTGAATCTGGCCCACGGGCAGTAGTTTGCCCTTCTCTGGTCTAGCCTGTGTAAGGAGTAATGTCTTTTGGGCATCAGAGAAATCAGCTAGTTGTAGCTTTTACTCCATCTTTAAAAGATGTTGCCTGAACAGCAAGTGGGGGAGAAGAGGAATGAGCTATTGCCCTGCACCATGGGGCATGCAATGATGCAGTTAGTGCTGGTCAACCTCCTAACTATACCTTTAGTTGAAAATCTGTATTACATTACACACACACACACACAGTGTACCTACTGTATATAAGTAAGTATAGCTACACATTTATAGCTAATATTTATTCATATGCTGCGAGGCAAGCAGCAGCAGTTAATTAGATTGTAAATTCTTTTCACTATGTGCTTACACAATGCTTAGACACAATAGGGTTCCAGTCCGTGACTGGGCACTACTGGTACAGAAATAATACTGGTATTAAAAATATCAGAGCATGGTAACGTGACACAATCCAATAATAAAAGTAGACATGCCAAATTATATAAACGCTCATTGCTGAGAGGCCACCAAAATATACCAACAAAGTACAACAGACTTACAAACTAGTAAGTTAAAAAAATATTAAAAGTCCAGATCCATAGCTGGTCTAAATTGGTGTAGCTCCATAAAAGCCAACAGAGCTACACCAATATACATCAGTAGAAGAACTGGCCAATTTTTTTTATCAGCATGCTAGATGAGATAACTCAAAAGGCACTATAACCATAGGTAGATAGGTAGCTATATTACCCCTTGTCTGGAGATACTTGAATCTCTCTCAATGAAACTAGCATATTCCTCATGCAAACAAGGTCAAAGTCACAATACTTTATTACCACTGCCCATTTTTAGAACAAAAGGTCCACCAAATGTACTTATTCAAATGCTGAAATGGAAAAAACAAACATCAATGTATTCAAAGTTGTGCTCCTGAAAATCCAAGTGTCTTTATTTTTCTGGCTGGTTAAGAGACCCTAAGTTGAAAAATGATGTATCAATATTTTTAGATATTAATTATGTTTCTAACAATATTCTGGATCAAACACTCCACAGTGAATTTGTGATTTGATTTCTTTTTTAGTATCATAATTACACATTGTAAACAACTTTGCTTTTCCCAAAAGGTTGTGTAACTTTATGAAAGCAGAAGGGAGGGAAGAAGGGTGGGGAACAAAACAAAAAATTCCATTGAAGTAGAAATTAAAAAGGGATGTTTGATATGATAAATAATGACTAGATAATGGGTTTCATTGGGATATGGAAATACATTCCACAATGAGTGAAAACCGGTGTGAAGGGGCTTGGGGAAGTACAGCTCCTTTACTAATTGTTTTTCCTCTTTGCGTTACCAGCACCAAGCCAGGTCCAAGAAGAGGTTTCAGGGAATCACTCAGGTCTCCTAGGAGATCCTTTGGGGATGATTGGCAGGAGAAGCCATTAGCAGTTGCTTTTGTTTGTTTCAGTGGACAAATGAAGTGCAAACAGCAGAACATAGTTCATGTCTCCTGAAAGAAAAGGAACGGAACACAAGTGGAATCAGGAGACTGAGGTAAGGCAGTGAGAGGTTATTATACAAAAGAGAAAGACAAAAGGAAAGCAGGAGCTGAGGTCAAATTGCCCACTCCTTCAGCAGCTAAGTGGGATAATGTGTTTGGATGGAGGTTGTTGTGGTTGAGCGTGCTGCTCCAGGATCCTGCTGCCAAATCCTGAGATTCTGCTCCCTCTATCTCATGGTTCCTCTTTTTCTAGGTGGGCTAGGTCCATGGTCAGCATGGACACAGCAATGCTCTGCACCATGAAGCGGGCAACTGTGAATAAGCAAAGGCTGTGGGGGATTTATGTGAAATCTGGGTTCCAGGTGGCTTTAGCTTCGAATTTCAACAACCACACCACTCAGCAAACTGATGCAGCTACAACAGCAACTCCTCCAGCATAGGCAGCCAGTGGTACAAATTAGATGGTGCCAGGAGTGGAGGCAACACTCCCCTGAGATTTTTGCATTTGCTCAAACATTTATAGGCTGCAGACCTGAGGAGTGGGGGGCAAGAAATGGCCCAACCACTTTTAAGCAGTGGTCCCTTATCAAGTCGGGATGGCTGCTGCCAGAGCATTCTGGAGTGTTGCTCTGGTTGCATAGAATATTAGAGTTGGAAGAGACATCAGGTGGTCATCTAGTCCAACCCCCTGCTCAAAGCAGGACCAATCCCAACTAAATCATCCCAGCCAGGGCTTTGTCAAGCCAGGCCTTAAAAATCTCTAAGGATAAAGATTCCACCACCTCCCTAGATAACTCATTCCAGTGCTTCACCAACCTCCTAGTGAAATAGTGTTTCCTAATGTTCAACTTCGACCTCCCCCACTGCAACTTGAGACCACTGCTTCTTGTTCTGTCATCTACCACCACTGAGAATAGCCTAGCTCCATCCTCTTTGGAACCCCCTTTCAGGTAGTTGAAGGCTGCTATCAAATCCCCCCTCACTCTCTTCTGCAGACTAAATAAGCCCACTTCCCTCAGCCTCCCATCATAAGTCATGTGCCCCAGCCCCCTAATCATTTTTGTTGCCTTCCTTTGGACTCTCTCCAATTTGTCCACATCCTTTCTATAGTGGGGAGCCCAAAACTGGACACAATACTCCAGAGGTTACCTCACCAGTGCCGAATAGAGCGGCACTCCCTCAATCTGCTGGCAATGCGCCTACTAATGCAGCCCAATATGCTGTTGGCCTTCTTGGAAACAATGGCACACCGCTGACTCATATCCAGCTTCTCATCCATTGTAATCCCCAGGTCCTTTTCTGCAGAACTGCTGCTTAACCAATCATCTGCAAACTTGCTGAGGATGCAATTCATCCCATCATCCAGCTCATTAATAAAGATGATGAACAAAACCAGACCCAGGACTGACTCCTGGGGCACTCGGCTTGATACCAGCTGCCACCCAGCTGCACATCCTTCTTGACAGAGGGGTGACTGGGTCAAATTTCAGTGAGTGGTGTTGTCACCTGGTGCACACAGTCACAATGCCACTGAAATTTGGCCCAGCCACTTCTATGTCCATATGGGGGCGGGGGGCAGAATGAAGGGAGAATGAACTGGACAAGCGATGGAGTGAGGTCAGGGTTGGTATTAGAAAGCATCCCACCTCACATCCTCCCCAAATGGTAGACACTATTGAGCACTCAGAACAGAAGGTAGTAGAGCTGTATAGAATAAAATAATAAATAAATAATAAATAATAATAAATTGTAAAAATTGATGTTCACTCATTGAGGTGATCTTCCTCCTGCATCCTGGAGTAGGGTTGGGGCAAGGAATTGGACTTTGTTCCTACACAGTCACACTCAGAGTCTGGAGTTCTGAAGTGATCCAGGCTATATGGAGAGATCTCTTGATTATCTTCCTCCTCTGATGAATTGAGGTCCTCTTCAGAGGCCACTGTCTCCTTGGTGGTGGCAGCAGCAATGGGACCCGACTGACCACAAGGGCATTGGGTTCTGTAGTGGCATGCCAACAAAAAATCCTGTCCAGCTCCTCACAAAATGGACACGTTACATGGGCACAGCCTGCTTTGTTTCTGGCATCCATGGATTTTTTTTGTACATTTTCCTGAACTGTTTGATCTTTATATGGCCTTGGTCAGCATTCTGGGTGTGCCCCTTCTAGGCTAACTCTTAACAACATTCTCAAACAGTTTCTTATTATAGTGGGTGGTTGCAAGAGCTTGCTGTACTATCACTTCTTCCCAGATGGTGGAGATATCAAGGATTTCACCATGGCTCCAAGCTGCTACGCAAGGCATAGTGTCATACTGCTGGAGTAATATTACATTCACATCCAGGAGCAAATGCATCAATCCTGGCTTCATGTCCATTTTTGAACTGGGGAATGGACATTCACTCAACTTGACCCAGAGCAATGGAGGATACACAGGTAAACAGGTCAGTCACTGATACCCACAGATCAATGTGGGACAGCACTTGGAGGACTGCCAAAGTAGTGCACAGAAGCATTGTGTTCTGGCAAATAGGGAATTAATGCACTTTAAGGGTTTATGTCACATGTACACAGTCATTGTCAATGCACACTATGTCAAGTTAGTGCGGACTAACACACATGTAGACAAGCCCACAGTATTAACAATGCCTGCAAGTCCATTTGTAATGGCTCTAATTGCTCAAAGAAAATCTACATATGACCTCAGGACTGCCCACACTAGACCTGAGGGAACTATTCAGTGTTTTGCTAGTCTCACCTCCTTTGTGCATTTTTCTGTTTACTTTTTATCTTCCAACAGTCCTGAGATCCTCCCCGCCGCATCACAATGCTGAACCTATTTCAATAAAAAGAGCCAACACAAAGTAAGGATATAAAACGTGTTGTGGGACTTTACTCATGCATATTCTCACTGCTAAATGGTTGGTCCCTCCCTTCCTATCTTGCTCATTTTGTAATTAATTTTATAACTTTGCTTCAAAATAGACCATAGGAACTTCTAAGGAAACCAAGGAAAATATACAGTCCAGTAAAGAGTCCCAAGATTAGCTAGTGCAGGTCTTAATGTAGTTCCTCCCACCTCAAGTTCCCACAGTCTCAAATTAAATCAATTCATATATTGCCATTTATCATCCTGGAAATCTAGCTCACAACTGTACTCTTCAATTCTCTCCTCCAGAAATGTGTCAGAATAATTCACACTTGCTTCTATCACTGTCTTTGTCAATCTGTTCCATTACTCAGCAACCCTCTGTATAAAGAAATTCTGTCTGAACTGCTTATAGATTAATACCTTCTTTAATATCAATCCATTATCTCTGTTTTTGAGTAAATTATCTCAAACAGTGTCTTGGTGACAATCCATTTTGTTGCCTTCAGGATTTTATAAACCATAATTAGGGCCTTGTCTGTTAAGATGTATGCCCTGAAAAAATATTTTCAAATATTTTAAAATCTTTTCTTTCACACTTAGGAAAAATATTTAGAAGTGCACAATAGTGCCTTTTTGTCTTTTACATAAATTATCTATAAATCCAAAATAGGGGAAGAATTCAGATTAAAGTTGAAGTAGTTTACATCACTTCACAAAAGCAAAGTGACCAAAGAAAGCTTGTATGTTTCAACATGGCAGTAAAGAATGACAAGAAATGTGCTGTTGCCGGTTGCAAAGAATGGACTTTCCAGGACCAGAAAGATGGTCTTTCAGTAAACAGTTCCTCACAATCTTGTTTTAGTGGTCTTTACAGCATGGGTAAAATGCACATCTAGTTTTAGCTGAGTTAACACTAATAGGACAGTATAAAGATTTTATTACTGCAGAAGTTTCATATTTTTACAGTAGCAGGTGTAGTGATATATGATTTTACCCTTTTTTGAGTAGTTGTGTACTTATTTGTATTGCTATATATATTATTATGAAGCACTTAAATGTAATGACAATGAGCACTGTGGGGAGAAAAAAACAGTAAGTAAACCATTCTCAATACACATATGGATTAATGGTTAGTTTGATAGCTAGATTTATGTAACTCCAAGCAGCCTATCTCGACATTTCTTCTTTGTCCAAGGCTTCATTTACTGGAATAGTTACTGCATTATAATAGCTGCTTTGAGAGTCTATTACACTTGAAGTATCTACATATCTCGCTCCCCCCCCTCCCCCCACCAGTCAAATCAACACTTGGAGACTGATCATCCACTGAATCTGCCTATTTTATTGGTCATCTTTATGCAGTTTTTGGCATGTCTCCTGTATTAAGTGTGCTATCAGCAATCTTTGCCAATGATTTTCTCATTTGTCTTGCTCTGTATTCAATGTTTGTATATTTTAAAGATGGGCAGTGCTATATATCACGAGTCTGTAAATTCAGATATTTCCAAATATGTTTTCATCCCAAAATGAGATGAAAAGCTGAAATAATCAATTTGTGTGTGAAATGAAGAGTTCCAAAAAAATGTAAATTAAATGCAAAACATTTTGTTTCAGCATTTTTTGATCTAAATGAAATAGTTTGATATTGTTGAATTGAAATATTTAGTTTCAGTTTGTTGAAATGACACAAAATATTTTGTTTTAACTGAAGTGTGTTTCAAACTGCATTTCTCTGTCATGTTGCATTACCTTGTAAGAGTTGTAATTCAGATACCTCATGGTGCCATTCTCCAGTAATGGTTGGGGGTCCCTGGATGGACAGTTTGATCAGAGGGGAGACCATATTGCATCATGGGAGATGTAAACCAGACAAGATGACCAGCCTGAAGTAGAGAATGGGGAGACCAGAGGCACTCAAAATACAGCTCCCATGAGTCAATATTATACCATAGAGAAATGAACTTCCATGTGCTGAATTGACTCAAAATGAAACATCTTGGGCTGTTCAACAAACTGGAATATTTCAATTTGGGTCAAACCAACTTAAAATGTAATATTTTATTTTCAGTTGTCACCGAGTTTGGCAAGGACAAATTTCACATTGATGTTAGTGTGCTTTTCTGTGCTGTATGAAGCAAGACCGCAGATGACGTTTGAAAGCAGACAATTGTAAAACACATGGAAAGTGCTAAACATAAACTGAATGAAATAAACAAAAACAAGAGGTTGAAACAGCAGAGCCATTGAAAACAGTAAAGAAAATGCACAGTGACTAGATCATTTTATTAACTTTATTTGTATGATTGATAGCACTGGTAGGCTTTGAACTTGCTTAAATATTGTAAATATATCAAGAAAGCATTGTGTTCAAATGATAGCTATATATATATTGGGGCTAGGGAAACTAAAGTTCAACATTTCATTTGAATTGTGGAAAAATGCAGATTTTTATTTTTTTCATTGGACAATTTTATTATATTCAAAAGTGGTGTCACATGCTCTTTGGCCACATCAAGATTAACAAAAATACCTCGGCACGCCATGCTCTTAAGCTCTCTATTGACTCACAAAAGGATGCACACCCTTACCCTGCCAGGTGCCACCCCAAAGATTTGTGGATCTGCAAGACTGATCCAGAAGGGAACTTCATTACACAATGCCTGGTGCAATGCCATCACCTGTGGTCACTGACTGGGACAATGGTCCTCAATAGACTATACGCGTTTGATGATGCAGTGGCCCTGTCTGGATAAAACAGCCCTAATCCCTATGATTCGTAGGACAGGCTGCCAGATGACGACTGTGAGCTGAGCGAGTGTAGTAAATGCGGAAAGAGTACCTGCTGATCTCTTTTCCAGTTGATCGCATTTTGTACATTTACCATTTTTTTATATATTTGTATTTAGGGTACTTTGTGTGCATATACATATATAGGCAGATAAATGGATAATAGATTTATGTACACTTTGCAAATCCTTATTTGAAGTTTGTGTATGTTTTCACCATTCTTCCCTGATATTTTGTATTTGCACTAGCCTGCTTTCTTTTCCTTAACCCCTCTGTGAAGCTTCTTATTCAGCAATAAACACAGGTCTTTTTATTCCTGCTATGCCTATTACTAAACAGAATATGGCTTTTTCACATGTACAATTGTCTTTGAACACCTGCCAGCCTTAATGAGCCTATCTCCCAGCTCTTCACCCTTCCTGATTTTATACAGTATATTTCACAGTTTGTCTTATGGTCATTGTACTCTATCATCAAAATAGCACATGGACCTCAAGTTATTGCCAAAACCTGACCATCATACTTTGGCTTTTTGTTGTTAACAATGATACAACACAAACCTCAGCTAATCCTCTGCCCTGCGACTGGAAGAGTTTACCTCCAGGACCACCTCTTCGGAAGCTACTTTGTTCACGCTGCCAAAAATACTCCACTCTTAGTATTCTGGGTGAAAGGTAGTTCAACCAAGCGTCACCATGATCCAGCAGTAATTACTCTTAGTCTTTATGTGGGATTTTAGCACGTGAACCTATAAAAGATTCCTTCCCATATTTTCCTGTACTTTAGTTATACTACCATTAATATTTAGTGTCAAGTCTCAGATTGTTCTCAGACTGAAACCAATCCTATATTGGCAGAAGAAGAAAAGAGAAAAACGTTGGCAGACAAAGAATAAGGAAAATCAGGAGGAGACAAACCAGAGGAGCAGAGAAAGGAGCAAGGGGAAAGGTAGTGGTAGAATTAAAATAGGGAAGAATGGAGGTGTACCCCAACAGTAACACAAGGCAGATCTTTGTCTCCCTCTTACAGTAGGAGCACATACAAAGGTTCATGAATCCAAGCCCCTAGTCCTGCTCCTTTAATTCAGACAATAAACCAAATAAGCTTTTAGACCCATGTTACAGAGGTCTTGGCTTCAGATGACCAAACTAAGGAAGTAGTTTGAGATGCAGTGTCTGCAGAATAACCAGTGGGGCCTTTGGGAAGTAAAGGAGCAATAGGGATAAATTGCTTGCCCTAAAATAAGAAAAAAAAAAAGTAACATGTGTCACATCAAGTCGTGAGGTGGTTACTCAGTTTTATTTCACCCTTTCACTAGGCAAATCTCACACTGACTTCAAGTAAGTGTTTTGCATGAATAAGGACTTTGAAATTTGACCAAGAGAAAGGAAGAGGGTCACATTACTTTTGTTAGGTATTGCTTCTAAATGGCACCAATTTAAAAATAATGTGGTAGGGAGTAGAACAGGAAAGGAGTCCTGGAAATATTGTCAGCCTAGATTAGCTAGTCAAAACTCCCAGGAAATACAACTGTTCTTCATTGGAATCCCTCTTCCCGCACTCAAACTCAACAAATAGATAAAAGGGGCAAATAGATAGCAAGCAATAGATAGCAAGCAATATAAATCAGAAGTTATGAAATACAGAAAACTGATAAAAGAAGCTAATGCAGCGGTGGGCAACCTCCGGCCCACAAGTGTAATCTGCTGGCAGGCCGTGAGACAGTTTGTTTACACTGACCGTCTGCAGGCATGGCCGCCCGCAACTCCCAGTGGCTGTGGTTCACCATTCCAGGCCAATGGGAGCTGCAGGAAGCAGCGTGGGCCGCAGGGACGTGCTGGCCACTGCTTCCCACAGCGCCCATTGGCTGGGAATGGTGAACTGCGGCCACTGGGAGCTGCAGATGGCCGTGCCTGCAGATGGTCAATGTAAACAAACTGTCTCACGGCCTGCCAGCAGATTACCCTGATGGGCCACATGCAGCCCGCAGGCCACAGATTGCCTATCACTGAGCTAAAGACATCAAGGAAAATCAATGGCTGGCAGGGTTAAGGACAAGAAGAAGGAGGTTTTTTAAGTATATCAGGAACACAAGAAATCCTAACAATGGTATAGGCACATAACTAGGTGACGTTAGTAAAATTGTTAATAATGATGCAGAAAAGACAAACTTGTTCAATAAATTTTTCTATTCTGCATTTGAAAAGAAGCAGGATGTTGTAGTCATTGCACATCAGAATGATGAAGAACATTACAATCCATTAATAATTATGGAGGATGTTAAAAACAGCATCTAGTAAAAATAAACATTTTAAGGCAGCAGACCTGGATAACTTGAACCCAAGAATCCTAAAAAAGTTGGCTGAGGAGATTTCTGCCCTGTTGATGTTAATTTTAAATAATTGTTTGAGTACTATGAAAATTCCAGAAGACTAGGAGTTTGTTAATGTCATGCTAATCTCCAAAAGGGCAAGAGGGATGTCCAGGATAACTATAGGCTGGTTAGCCTGACATAAACCATGGGTAAAATAATGGAAAAGATTATATGGGTTTAAATCAATAAAGAAATAAAAGATGGGAATATAATTGCCAGTCAAAATGATTGTATGGAAAATCTTGTCAGACAAACCCGATTTCATTTTTTTGACAAGATTATACATTTGGTTGATAAATGTAAATATGCAGGAAGTCCTGAAGCCTCCCCATAGAGGACTAAATCTTAGGAGACTTTAGCCACCAAGATCAAACAAGTCTCTGTTGATCACGAGTGAACTGATTTTTTCAAAGGCTTATAACTTGGCCAGACTTGGGCGGATTTTTACATGGATGGTAAAAAGCCAGTCTGATACAAAGCTCTCTTCTCCTCTTTTCCCCTGGTCAAAATTCAAGTCTCTGCTCCAAAACATAGAGGTAACACTTTTTAAAGAAAAGATCACCAGAATTTACATTGGCAAGACAATATATTTCCCCTAGCTTCATTTTTGAAAACAGCTGAACTGTTTGCACTGAAATAATAGTTTGTGATCATGCAATTACAGACTTTCATTATGCATATGCAAGAGAGAGATGAATTAAGGTTGTATAGGAAGCCATAATTCTGCCAGTTCCTCATTTGAGTGCTTAACTCTGCAACTTTAATGATCTGTTAATGTAATTTTTTTTGATGCAATGGTATGCACAGTATAATACAGTTCCTAGGGAATAAGATATTTATTTTTATATAGGTACACACTCTGTCCATAACTACTAAGATATTTTATAATGAAACAATATTCTGAAATCTCAAGTCTGAATCTTTTATAACTTCACACTGTATTTTAATTTAATCAAATCTTAATCTGGAAAGGGCCTACAGGGTGGTTCCAAATCAAATTCACTCAAAATATATTGTCCTGAGATTTCTATCAATGAAGAGGACAGAAATATTGCAAGAAAAGTTCACAAAATTTTGGTGCATTTTAATCAGAAGCCTGATTCCTAAACTTCATTTGGTGTCACATATTGGTCCTAATCTCAATCCAAATTTGCCTCTCAAATGTTCTGTTTTAAAAATCTGTCCACTGTTCTTTTAAGAAATAAGAGCTTGGATGTATAAAAAAAATAAATAAAACCAACCAAATGAGAAAAAACAACCTAAATCACTGACTGCAGAGTGCCACTATACACAGACATTTGTCAAAACAGATTTTAACCTGTAACAGTGCTGAAAAAACTCTTATGATTGGAGAATGGAATCGTTTAGCTAGGTTTGACGGCTCTAGAATATCACTCTTGTACATATCCACTTTAGTTTCAAATGAATCATTTTACCTGAATTTTACTTAAGTTATAAAATAGATCACATAAGAAAAAGGTGACTATCACCTTAGGTCAACAACAACAAACCCTGAAAAACAAAGTACTAATGAGGCATGAGGCAAGAATTTCTAATATAAATACACATACAATTTTGTAAATAGCAATATCAAATATATTTTAGAAAATTCACATAATACTCTACTATGTGCTAAACTTCTATACAATGTGACAAAGTTCCTCCTCTACCTTGGTGGGTCCTGCGCTTATTCGCAGATTTGTTCACCTCAGTGATCTTCCCCTCTTGTGGAACCCACAGTCTGGGTCAGCTCCTCCTGTGTCTGATTGGGAGTTGGGAGGTTTGGGGGGAACCCGGGCCCACCCTCTACTCTGGGTTCGAGCCCAGGGCCCTGTAGATCGCAGCTGTCTATAGTGCCTCCTCTAACAGCTGCATGACAGCTACAACTCCCTGGGCTACTTACCCATGGCCTCCTCCAAACACCTTCTTTATCCTCACCACAGGAACTTCCTCCTGGTGTCTGATAATGCTTGTCCTCCTCAATCCTCCAGCAGTACACTCTCTCACTCTCCTTGCCCTCTTGCTCCCAGCTTCTCACACACGCTCCTTCTCCTCTGGCTCCTCCCTGCCTGACTGGAGTGAGCTCCTTTTTAAACCCAGGTGCCCTGATTAGCCTGCCTTGATTAGCTGCAGGTGTTCTAATTAAAGTAACTATCTCCACTGCCTTCTAGAAAGATCTTAATTGGCCCCAGGTGCCTTGATTAACTTGGAGCAACTGCCATTTGGTTACCAGGGTATTAGGGATTTGTTTAGCCTGGGGCTAACGTACCTGTTTTTCAGTACTTTACTGTAGACATCTGGCCTTGCCCCATCACAACAGTTTTAATGAACAAGTGGTTTTGCTTTTGTTTAAACATGCGAACACTGAGCTTTGAGAAGCATGTTATTGATAACAGAACTGCAGCAAAATCAATAGTAAATTTGCATACACACTTCTCTGCTGTATGTATCCAATAAATGACATTCAGCTATAAGGCAAGATTTTATTCCATGTGTATGAGTTCCCTTTGTCCTACCCATTTCTCACCATATAGTACAGTTTGCTGTACTTCAGCTTTAAATAAAGCAGAGAAAATCATGGCTTCACACAGTGCTCAGTGACATCTTTAGAGATCGTATGCTTATTTGTAGGAGAGCAGAACATAGCTAAGGAACATGAGGTTACAAATGAAAATTAAGAACAAGGTCTTCGTTGTCATCTACTGATCCTGAGAATCACAGCTTCACTCACGTTACTTGTGTTATGTACCCTTGGCCAGATCTGGCAGGTGCATATTGTGGGGAGGAAAGGAAATAAGGAACAGCTCCATCCTTGCATAGCCCAAGTAAGAGCCAGACAGAATTGCAGTTCCTTTTGGATTTTTTGTTCATTTCACAAATGATGTTCCAGTTATGCACCTTTGGGAATTGGTATGTAGCTGTGACATAAGAGCCAATCAGAATGTGGCTTTGGACAATCAGCATTCCCAGTCAGGTTCTACTTTAATTTCTGTAACTGCTGATCCACAAACATTTGCATTCAGGAAAAAACCCATCATGGTACCATCTAAACTCCAGCTGGATGACAAAGTCACCATAAGCTAACACCGCCCATGAAAATACCATCAGTAATAACACTGAATCATGGTAGACTCCAATCACTGAGAGATTTCCATGGAATGTTAGGCCAACATTTTCAAAAGTGACCTTGGAGTGAGTGGACCTCTTTTTGTGTGTCGAGGCCTGAAGTTGGGTATCCGTAAGATAAGGCAGATAAAATCAGAAGGCACTTTTGACAATTATAGCTTTAATGTATTTGGGTGATATATAGGATAGCAGCAACAGAGTATTCAGAGTTGACCCCATCTCTAGTACTGGCTGAGTGTAAATAGTTTGCAGCATAAGGGTCTGATCCTGCAAGGTTCAGAGTGTCTTCAGTTGTCACCAGTCAGAGCTGAAGGCACAAGTATCTCATACCATATGCTGAGCAACATGCTGGATTGGACCCTTCCTGAGCCACAATGGTGTTAGTTCTTTTCCTATATCATTCCTATATCATTTACTTCTTTCTTGTAATGTGCTTTCTATCACAAAACAAATTTTAATTAAAGGCAAAGTAATGAAAATCAGAAACACACACAATAATAAGAAATATAAAACATATGTTATTCTGTGTACAACCTTCTAATGCAGCAGAAATATTAACATTAGTATTCAGATCTATGGAACAGAATGCTATTATTAAAGCAACTGAGGAGTTTTAATATTATAAATATGTATGACTATGGAACAGTAAGGAAATATATTCCGCTCAAAGTTCTCCTAATGCTGAATATTTTAATGAAACTTATTACATTTTTGTACAAGTGCTCTAAATTATCCACTTTAAAATTAGATAAAAACTATTTAAGAAATAATTATGAGTATACGTTCATTAGATTGGAGTTGGAGAACTGAGGGATAAGGGCATTAGGTCAAGTCCTTCAATCTGCCTCCAGATACTCATTTCCACTGTAATGCCCATAAGCACATTATAGCAATTGAATCTCAATATTTAGAGAATTCTAATTCACTTTCACTTTTCTCCATAAAACAGATTCATTCACAGAAAAAAGCATTTGAAAACACAAAAATAATATTCAAGCACATTCAGATAGGAATGCTCCTCTCTATCCTGCCAGCCAAGCCAATTAGAATGCGTGAGTAGCAGTTAGTAAATGTTGGTTTAGATTGTAATATTTACTTAATAATGGCATTGCTTTATCCTTGCTTTTA
Organism: Chelonoidis abingdonii; assembly: GCF_003597395.2. NCBI lineage: Eukaryota > Metazoa > Chordata > Testudines > Testudinidae > Chelonoidis > Chelonoidis abingdonii. The sequence continues at coordinate 100,481,077 of NC_133774.1, read as the reverse complement.
AGTTAATCACAAACAATCCTCCTCCCAGTCCTTGCCAGGAAGCCTCCCTTAAGTCCATTGCAAATCATCAACATAATCTGTGTAAATAATCAATCTGCTTGAATCTTATTCCAGCAACACCTGCACCAACACTGATTACCAGATGTGTAATTGCATTTCTCTTGCATTCAAATAGATTTGCCTTTCCATTCTATTCTGGTGACCCTCCCTGTGATCCAGGACAGGTTTTCTTGGCCTCTCTGGTTCCCTGATGGAAGTGGGTACTGAGATAAACCAGTGTTATGTTAAATCACAAGGATGCACGTTGACCAATTTCATCCAGAGTCAGAGGTCAATACCAGTCAGTGAACTGACCAGCAGGGGACAAAATGAATCTCTCAAGACTAGTTAATCAAGAAGCTTGACAACATATGAATTCAACTCTGCAGCTTTTCCCACTGTTTCAAGGATTAAGAAAAACTTACTCAGATAAAGAACTAGCCTCAGAGCTACACTGTTTTGATATCTTAACTAATACCTTCAATGGACAGAGATGTCTTCTTAATTTAAAAGTGAGCATAATCTGTGCTTCCTACAGTACAAGGATACTACATATGGCATAGGTAAAAAAAAAAAAAAAGAAAGTCCCCCCTCATGCATAACTCTTACTTTCTTGGGCTATTCTCACCCCCACCCCCCACAACAAGTAGCAATACACCATCAAAGAAAGTTACATGCAAGTTAGAAAATAAATGAGTACATAAAAAGCTGGTCTACTGAGTCTACTGAGACTAAACAGCAATTGTTAAAATTTACCTAGTTGTTTATTTCCCCAAGAAAAGAATGTCACACTTTTCTTTCCTTTCATTGCATTAATATTGGTTAAAGCATAGTTTAATGCTAGAGATGATAATCACTATTTGAATTTTACAAATCATATTTCACTAAAGTTTAATAAAAATATGAATTTTGGAAGGCACTTCAGATTTTTAAACCTTGGGTTGAGTGCTGTAGGTATCTTTAGAAATCTAATATTGGAAACTTCTTTGTGATTTGTCAAATATGCAGTGAAAGTGCTCTTAAATCAAACAACATATACTAGGTCATCATCCTAGACTACCATAACACAAAATATATGGCGGAATGCAGGTAAAACCATAGAGCAGGAGACATACAATTCTCCTCCAAGAGGTTCAGTCCAAATTTAATTAATGCTTTTTTTCAAACAAGCATAATTACCACGGAAGCATGTCCTCTGGAATGGTGGTTGAAGCATGAAGGGGCATACGAATGTTTAGCATATCTGGTACATAAATACCTTGCAATTCCGGCTACAAAAGAGCCATGCGAATGGCTTTTCTCACTTTCAAGTGACATTGTAAATAAGAAGCGGGCAGCATTATCTTCCGTAAATGTAAACGAACTTGTTTCTCTTAGTGACTGGTTGAACAAGAAATAGTACTGAGTGAAGTTGTAGGCTCTAAAGTTTTACATTGTTTTGTTACTAAGTGCAGTTATGTAACAAAACAAAAAAACAAACCAACATTTTTAAGTTCCACTTTCACGATAAAGAGATTGCACTACAGTACTTGTATGAGGTGAACTGAAAAATACTATTTCTTTTGTTTATCATTTTTACAATGCAAATATTTGTCATCAAAAGTAATATAAAGTGACCACTATGCACTTTGTATTCTGTGTTGTAATTTAAATCAATATATGTGAAAATGTAGAAAAACATCCAAAAATAGTTAATAAATTTCAATTGGTATTCTATAAAACTGCCATTAATAGTGATTAATTTTTTATTGCGATTAATTTTTTGAGTTAATCACATGAGTTAGCTGTGATTAATCAACAGCCCTAATTATGTGTTTTTAATAGTATTTATTTTGGTGCTTAGCAAATTGTCAAACCTAATAAATTGTCCACTGTGGTCTTTTGGATGTGCAATTAACTGTCATACCAGTGGCCCACATATTATGACTATGTGAACATGATGCCCTCAGTCTTGCAAAGCAGCAAGGAGTCCCGTGGCAGCTTATAGACCAGGGGTCGGCAACCTTTCAGAAATGGTGTGCCAAGTCTTCATTTATTCATTCTGATTTAAGGTTTCGCATGCCAGCAATACATTTTAATGTTTGTAGAAATTCTCTTTCTATAAGTCTATAATATATAACTAAACTATTGTTGTACGTAAAGTAAATAAGATTTTTAAAATGTTTCAGAAGCTTCATTTAAAATTAAATTAAAATCCAGAACCCTCCAGACCAGTGGCCAGGACCTGGGCAGTGTGAGTGCCGCTGNTCGAATGCTTGTTGCAATGTCTCAGGCTCTTTTTAAATCGCATGAATACAATTTACAGTGGTGTAACTACACCGATGTAGTTACACCAATACAAAACAGTGATTTATACCAGTGCTGTTTACTTGGGTAAATCACCAGATTAAAATGTTCCAGCATAAACCCCACCTTTCACTGGTGTAGTTGTGGGGGTTGTGTTGGTGGTACTACAATAATACACGTACACTGGTATGAATTTCTTTAGTGAAGGCATGGGCTATGTGAAGGCATGACAGCTATGGCAAACACTCTGACACTGTGTACTGTACATGCTCATATACCACCACCACCACCACCACCACCACCCCCGACTTCACTGGGAACAAGACTGAGCCAAATAAGGTGAAAACTTTAAGGAATGACTAGTGAAAGCATCCATGTCAATTGTGCCACAACATATGCCATTTTTTATACCTTGTTACTCATGGCTTTGGCATTTTTGGTATGCTGTTCCAAGGGTACAATGTACCAGGATGCCTGAGAACTAAGAGCCAGATCTTGCTCAACTGAAGTCAATGGGAATTTATCACAAACTTCAAAAGGAGCAGGAAAAGGCTGTCATTGAAGTCGAAAGAGTCTTAAAATGCAGCCCACAGCTATCTTTCAATACACCATATTATAAATATGGAGACACTGTTAGTGGAGAAAAATGATTAAAATTACAGTGTGCACTACAAAACCCACTCATTCTTAGGTGTAATTTTTTAAAAAAAATATGAAGTCTGTATTTCTGATTGCTCTGGATACATCTCTGGAGTCTTAAAAAGAAAAGTAGCATCAAAGGATTTCTAAGGGGATCCTTTTTTCTTTTTTTTTTTTTTGGATGGTGAGTAAATTTATTAAGAGGAATTAAGAACCAGTCTGTGAGCCTTTTCCTGAACCTTCACTCATAACTAATTTTTCTTCACACAATTCTGCACTTCCAGATTCTAGGCAGGGCTAGAATTGATAACATTTCAATTCTGAGGAAAAAGCTGTTGCCAGGATAGTTCTGGCCTAAATAGAGTAGTAAGTACTCAAAATCAATGATGTCTTGTTCTGAGTACATTTCTCTTTTCAGGACAAACCTCAAGCCTGCAAAGGAATCCATGTGAGGGGATGCTTCTGTGGGATAATGAACCAATTTATATGGTCAAAGTGAATCAGATAATCACCACCTCAATTTTTGTATGTTTCTCAGATCAAAACCACAAGCCGTTTTAGGTTCATCCATCCCCCTAGTTGAATTCCATCTATCATCACTTTGCATTTCACTTCAATGATAGCATATTTCTCTTTATTTCCTCATGTGCTATAGTTAGTGAAGGGTAACTATGAACTTTGCCTGATGTAATTTTATTTTACAGCATACAGAGATTTTAATTACATAATTGTTTAATTTCTATACATCTTAACTGACATAATTAAGTAGGCATTTGGGAAGTGTTAAGATTGTTTTTTCCTTCCAACAGATTAAATTTAATTTTTTACTAATACATTTTTCTTTGATTTAATATTGCACCTTTCATCTCCTTGAATTGTCTCCTTACAACTGTGTATGTACCTATGCAACTATTAATGATTTAGTTTCCTAGTACTGCAGCTTTAAATTTCTAGGATTCTGCTATCTGTTGGAAGCTGCCATTCTGTGTTCATTTCAGATACAGCTTTTTACAGAGTAGATACATTGTGCTCTCTTGTGGATACTTTACTTTTGTTCTTATTTCCAATAAACTAGAATAAAAATCATTTTGACTGAAAGTACACTGTTGCTCTTTGTGTATGGAAAATGTCACAGTTGTTTGCTAGATGTTTTTTTTCTGGTGGTCTTACATATTTGCACCTGATTTCTTAGGCATTTTGATGCCAGCTCTCTTCAAATCCTTCACCTATCACCTCATTTTAAATATTTCTCTGGTCTCATTTCTTTATACTTCCTCTCACCAGTTCACTGTGTTGTCAATGGGAACTGTTGGGTGCTGAATGCTTCTGAAAATCTGGGTGCTCATGTAGATCCCTAAATTGCTGCTGAGCTCTTTTGAAAGTCTACCTTAAATGTTTATGTTGTTACTTGAAAATAGCATGATTTATCTTCCAAGCTTATTTTCATTCTGCAGTCTGCTGTCTCATTCTGCATAAGATACCCACACTTCATTTTTACAGAGGATTTTCCAACTCCTTCTGAAGAACTTGCTCCAGTTTGTTGTGCTGAAAACTTTTAGGGACGGGGACATCAGCCCTTTTCGTCAAGGTGCAGTCTCATCTGTGTTTTGGAATAAATTAGAGATGGGCTATTGCTGGATTATTGAGTGAGAGACTCTTTCAACTTTGGAGAAGTTCACATCCAGATGAGGATCTAAACTTTGCAGTTCGGGGCCATCTCTAGCAGGAATGATCTGATGCATTACACTTCTGTGCACTTTGAAGCTATACACTTGCTGACAGCCAAGTCAATAACTTTGTGCAGGATACAACTGTTTACAAAGTTTAATGCTGCTTTCCTGCTACATCTTCTTACCAGGTCAGCATTCCTGAAGATCTAAGTTCAATTCTACATGCAAATTCCTGGTCTAAGGGGAAAGTAACATTTTGTTTTCTGCTAACCAAAACAGACAAAAGCCTTACACTCTGATTCTAAGGAAAGGCAAGAAGAACAGAGCTGTTTCTGAGGCACTTTCTTTTATTATCTATTCTTTTTTCACAGTGGTTGCTATTACTTTGAAACTATTAGAATTCTGCAATGAATAAGATAAGAAAGACAACTATGTTTGTGATTTTTTGGCAACTCTAATATTCCCTTAAATCACATGTTTACTCAGAAAGAAGATGTGACTATTCATTGCTTCCACTGTAAGCTAAATCTTGGTCCAAAGGAATTGCAGGGTCACAGGAATTGCAAAGAAGGACAATCCATGGCTTTCATTCTTACTTGATAATAGGTCATAGAATGATGAGATTTATCAGTCACAACAGCAAAACACAAAGCAAGCACACACACACACCCATTGGAAAAGAGGGTCATTATTGTACAGAAAGTGCTATCCCTTTATGCAGTGTAAAAAGAGCAGTACAACATACCCCTTCCTTCCCCATACATTAATTTAGAGCTTGTCTACACCACAAAAGAGTTGCACAAATATAGTTCACATTGATTTAAAACCAATATAGTTTAACTACTCACACAGCTGTGTGGACACACATTTTGGTACGAGAGTGAGGGTTTTTTGGTTTATTTAAATTTGTTTCTAATCAATTTAAGTTAAACTAAAATGTCTAAGCCAGCTAAACACATATTTGAATCAAAGATCTTCAAAATAAAATCTTGCTGATGGAGGAGGGAAAAAAATAGAAAAGATTTTTGTGTTAATATCAAGCATTAAACTTGTTACACTAATCCAACTTGTTACCATTAAGAGGTCTATGTACTGGCCAGAGCTTTTTAAAGATGAGTTGACTAGCAGTTGTAAGAAGAGAGGTAAGATAATAGGGGCAGTGAAGAGACAGGGACAGAGTGCCATGCACCCTGACAGCAGAGTGGTCTCTTGGGTGACTATGTAATTTAGGGCAGGATTATGGCTGCTCTAAATTATTCTGAGGATAAAAGGTTTCATTTGCATTTTTAAGTAAATATCAAATTAACTATGTATATGTCCCTTTCATTTTCACTTTTCATGGATGCTCAAGTATTCAAGTTTTAAATGATTTTCTGAAATATTTTCTAAAACAAATTTTAAATTCTATATTTGATTATAACATTTGCAATTTGTACTATGATTAGTTACATAAATTGCATAGCATGAATTGCAAATATTAAATTTCACAACTGAATATATAGTTCATCAATGGTGCTGTAATGCATCAAAGTTAAGTTAGTTAACTAAATTATAGCACAAGATGCCAATAATGAATTTAATTGTAAACTCTAAATTTCAGTATAAGTGCAATTCACCCGAAGGTATAATATGAGGCTTTTCCACCCCAGGCCCTATTTTTAGGTCTTACATGGGACATAAATGGCACATAAGCTATTTCCTGGCATTCTATGGAATACTGAATTCCATCCAGTTTGAGCAACCTGCAAACTGACAATTAGTTGATGAGGAAATTTGTGAATTACAAGTAATGACTGAAAGAAAAAATGTGATTTGATCATGGGCAACTTGTGAAGAGAAAAAAGGTGAAATTCATCTGGTAATTTATTTATTATGATTTATTTGCTCAGCTCTATTAACTAACTAATGAAAACCAAGAGCAAGCAGATGGGTAAGTGCTAAATTAATAATGCCCAGAGTCTAACCCCACTGAAATCAATTTAAATTTTAGTTGGGAACATTACAATGAAATCATTGGACTCCTTGTACCAGTCAGATCCTCACCTGATACAAATTAGCATAGCTTCACTGACTTCAGCAGAACTCCATTGACTTCCATCAGCTGAGGGTACACCAGCTGAGGATCAGAGGATCAGAGGGGTAGCCGTGTTAGTCTGGATCTGTAAAAGTAGGAAAGAGTCCTGTGGCACCTGTAGTGGATGCAGCCGATGAAGTGGGTATTCACCCAAGAAAGCTCATGCTCCAAAACATCTGTTAGTCTATAAGGTGCCACAGGACTCTTTGCTGCTTTTACAGCTGAGGATGTGGCCCAATAAGTGAAATTCACCACTGTGCAGAGGGGCAGCACAAGACCCATGCATTTCAAACAACTCCCACTAACATCAATGACCTTTCGTTCAGACACTATGGGTGAGATTCTGTCTCGTGCTTTTTAAAAGGCATAGGGCTGACTTTGTTCCCTATTGATTCTGGGGCACTGCAGGGGCTGGAGAGGCTCCCAGTGTAACTTAGACAGGCCCCCAGAGCTTCTAAGTTATGGCAGCCTCCCCAGGCTGCCTAATGGACCACAGCATTGCCCAGGAATCTCCATAGAGCTGCATGATGTAGCTCCACTTCTGACGTACATCTCCAACCCCAGCATGCCTTGTATACCAGAGATTGCAATAGGGTCCCTTGGAAGGTGCCCTGTGGATGTCTTCCATACTGCTGGCGACAGAAGAATTCTGCCCCAGCCAGATACGGGGATTTTAGGGCCCTTTTATGCTGCTACAGTCCTGTTACCCAATGAAAAAGAGCTGAAACAAGACTGAGGATCTTACCATTAAGTGCTTGGAAACTCCATTTTAAATGTATGCAGATATAGGTAATCTATGTAAGAAAATGCTGGAATCTAAGGGGCTGGATGATTCAGGAGACTGGTGGGATAGATGTTATCACAAAAATACCCAGTTCAGACAGAATTCTTTCTGGAAGTCAAAACATAGCAACCAAGGATTGAAATGGACTTAAAGACTGAATTACTTTCTCCCTCCTAGTAGGTGATCCTTGCAAAACATGGTTAGGTCACATTGATGGCTGATGCAAGGAAGCCTGAACTTTTGCTGCCCAAAAGTTTTGTGGATGAATAGGGGCTCTTTTGTTAACTCAGCAACTTTCATAAACACCGAATCCACTTAAAAAGGTAGAAAAATAAAAGTGTTAGCTTCTGATGTGCTTTCATTCCCCGCCATTCATCACAAATGTATGGCCTTCTGTCTTTTCAGATACATCACATTAAAACAAGAAGCATTAGCATGGCTCTTGAGACTGCTGCTATAGTAAAAATTCACCGCAGGTATTTAAAGTCTCAACCTTAGATTAAGTTGGGTTTTTTATAGGATTTTTTTCTCCCAAAGACAGAGTGACCAGACAGCAAATGTGAAAAATCAGGACAGCAGGTGGGGGGTAATAGGCACTCATATAAGACAAAGATCAAAATATTTGGACTGTCCTTATAAAATCGGGACTTCTGGTCACCCTACCCAAACAAATCTATTCATTTGTTTTGAAATTACAAAGCATTAGACCTTCCATAGTTTTGGGGTAGTTTTGTACTCCTCTCAACTGAGATTTTCCTGGCTATTGCTGATAGTGGGGACTTGGATCTTCTGCCACATCCTTCACATTTTAAAACCAGATATTGTGAATGCTCCACAAAAATATTGCATACTAACATCATACAAGCTCTGCACTACAGACCAAGAGGGCATATAATAAATCATCATGTTGAAGATCCAAATATCATCTCACAAGAAAAAAAATGTTGCAGTGAAGTGGGTCAAGATTTGTTTATTTATTTATTATTTTTTTACAGAGACTGGAATTATGTATATCTGGAACAGACTGACCCTGGGATACAAACACATGGCTCTCATCATCTTCACTGGGAACCCTGAGCGTGCATCAGATGCCAGAATTAGGCCCGAAAGAGGGTTTCAGGATGTGATGTTTAGTTCCACTACTGAATCCTACATCTTGTCATTTCAGGCACATTCAGATCCAGATTTTTAGTTCAGACCATTGTAAAGATGGGATCATGTAGGATTTGCATTTCAAAGACCCCTAAAATTCAGGCATGTTGGCAATTAAGGTTTAAGGTTCTCCAGCCTATCCAGATCAGCCTGAAAAATATGGAGAGGGGGTTCCTTAACGTTACATTTTTGTATTCTTAATGAGGTATATTTTCAAACCAGGCTACATCCCTTTCCCTGGGAACAGCTTTAGACCACAAAACACTATTGCATCTCATGAACCAGTAATCAGATAATTATAGGAGCAAATGAAAATTTCATTTTGCATGCACAACCCGCAGGCATACGTTTTTGCGGGTGCAAACTGTGCCTGCAGAAAAGGGAGACTAGGCTTCAGATCAGGCCCTTAGCTTTTTGCAGACACATTTTTTTGTATGTGCTTTCCTGTCAATGCTATTTTTGCAATTTATCTCAGTTTTAAATCTCAGAAAAGTGAAAGTTGGAAAAGCCCGTAAATCCAACTGGCAATGGGATGGGTCTACTATGCTGTTCCTCTTTGGCTGAAATATTCATATATGCACAGGCAGAGACACAAGGACTTGAAATCGTCTCTTCTAGTGACAGCACATTTCAAAGACAGTTAAAGGACAAATTTGAGATTTAGAATTAGTGGTAATATATTAAAACAATTATGGCTCTTTGCCCAGATTTCTACCATAAAGTGAATTGATTATGGTAGTGATGATAACACTTTACAACAGTTCTGCTGTAATTTTATATTTAGCTAAAAATACAATGCAAGAATAAATGATGTCTTGTATAAATCTATGTGCATGCAGACACACACAAGTATGAGGGCATTATTCAGAAGACACACTAAGCATAAAATAAACATCCAAAATATATTGAGGTCTCCCTCTCCACTACCTATAACCAGCTTTTGCTCTCTCTCCTTGCAACCTAACCCAGTTGTTATTTATATAGCATGAGTGTCTGGTACAGCCAAATAAAGAAGATGGGTTTCCAGCTCTAAGTTGCTTACTGGAGGTATAGAAATACTGATTTTTTTTTTAAATCATTCAATTCACAAATGTTAACGAATATTCACAGATTATTTGATCAGCTTTGTAGATTTGTGAAAGAGGAGAAGGGGAGTATTGTTAAATAATTTATTTTTAAAATATAGCAAAAATTATTTAAAACTATTCACTGAATATTATTTGACCAACAATCCAAGTAGATAATGGACAGATGAAGAGTGGAAAAGGAAAACAAACAAGTAGTTGAAAGGTGAAGCTTAATATGCATCTTTTTGTTGCATTTTTTTTTTCAGTTTCACCAAACTGGCATTTTCCAGTAAAAATGGTTTGTTGAAAATTCCTGCCCAGTTCTAATCTATACACATTTACCAGTTGTACATTACATTGGTTTAGCCAACTACACTATTTGAATTTTGTATGTAGCAAGGATTCTCTAAGGGTATGGATACACTTACATTTTTGCAGCGCTAGTAGTTACAGCTGTGGTCGTACAGCTGTGTAGCGCCAGCGCTGCAGTGTGTCCACACTGACAGCGACCAGTGCTGCAGTGTGTCCACATTTGCAGCATTTGCAGCGCTGTTGTGAGTGGTGCATTGTGGGCAGCTATCCCACAGAGCACCTCGTCCCATTTTGGCGCAGCTGGGTGGTTGGGGAAGAGGGACCGGAAGGTGTGCGGTCATTTCCGCCTTCCTGTTCCAACGACCCGTCTGCATCGCTTCCTTTTCAGCCGTTGGTTGCCATTGTGAGTCCTGCCGCGTGATTTCAAGTAAGAAATGGAGCTCCGAGCTGCCGAGGACTTTGCTGAATGGAAGTTGCCACACATCACGTCTGGCCAGTTGTAGCTATTCTTAATTGCATCCAAAGTGACAGTGAGGAGAGCTGCAGATAGTGAAATAGATCGCTGACCGCGCCTTGCACTAAATTGCTTGTGGCAGTAAAACAGAGTCTCTAGCAGCAGAAAACCAGAATGTGGATAAGCAACACCTTTGGCTCGGGAAAATCCAAGCACTGATGAGTGGTGATCACATCGTCAAATTGCAGCTGGCTGAGATGACCGATGTTCAGAGGCTGGCAGAACTTTCGGATGAGAAAGCCACACCCATTCATGGACTGTGTGCTGAGCTCAAAAAGCACACACAGACCACCCACCTGCAGCGCAAGCAGACAGCTCGGCCATGCACTCCGATGGAGGAGGCTGCCCTGTCAGTGAGAGTGGTGTGCGCTATTGGCAGTCTGGAAAGCTGGCAATCGTCCACAGCTACCGATACGGGTCGCAAACCAGTTTGGAGTGGGAAAAGTGCGAGCGGGCTGGGTTGAGAATAATGTGATTCAAGTTTGCAGGGCCATTAATTGCATCTGCAAGTAAGAAATCGTGATCTTGGGGAATGTGCAGAGATTGTGGAGAGCTTTGCACAAATGGTTTCCCCTAACGTGGGGGCAATGAGAATGGGACCGCATGAATTCCTATTCGGCCACCCAGAGTAACCCCTGGCATCCGAAGTACGTTAATCGGAAGGGAGTTTTTCTATGGTTCTCCAGGCGCTATGTGGAAAATCACGGTGGGTTTCCTTCGACATGTAATTACACAGGCTGGCCTGGAAAGTGTGGATGATGCATGCACTTTCGGAACACTGGCATGTTCAGGAAGCTGTAGGCAGGGAATCTTTTTCCCAGACAGGAAGATCACGAGTGGGGGACGTCGAACCTGCCTATTGGAACCTTGGAGACCCCCGTTACCCGTTCTGCCTGGCTCATGAAACCGTATACAGGGAAGCGACAGGAGCAGGACCAGGTTCAACTACAAGGCCTGAGCCGGTGTAGAATGACTGTGGAAGTGTGCTTCTGGGCTGTTTTAAAGGGAGATGGAGAAGTCTCTACGGAAGCTAGACAATGGGGAAAGCAGCAATCCAGCATATAACTGGTGCTGTATCCTCCATAATATTTGTGAGCGGAAAGAAACCTTCAGTGACGAATGGACCTCCGAGGTTCAACGCCTGGAGCTGAAATTTTGCACAGCCAGAAGCCAGGGCTACTAAGAGGGCCCAGCACATGTTCTTCACAGGAATAGGGATGCTAAAAGCGAGCAATTTGAGGCTGAATCCAGCCACATGTGATGTTGGGTGCCTCCACAGGAGCTGAAGTGCAGTGGTGCATGAATGTTTGCAGTGCCTATTTTTCACTTGTGGTACCTATGTTACACTTCCTGTAATAATACAAAACTGTTTTAAAAGGACAAGAAATCTTATTAATAAATACAGTACATAAAAGGCAGCGGGGTAGGTGCATGAGCAATAATTCAGAGGTTTAGAATATGTCGTTCTTTGAGTGGTGTTCAATGCCTGCTGCACCTTCAGGATTAATATGCTGCATGGTGAATCTGGGGGTTGAGTGCATAGGGTAAAGGATCGTTTCTCAGGCTGATTGGTGAACGTAATGGGTGTTGGGGGCAGCTGGTGTGTAAGATACCAGATGCGAGAAGGGTGTTTGAGTAAACCAGTGGGGCACAATGGGTTGGAGCTTTTGGATGGGGGGAGGAAGGCAGGTAGTGCTCTGCCTTGCATGGCTATCCAATGACTGCATGAGGTCTGTGTGGCGTTCCAGGATGTTAGTAGCCGATTTGTGCTTCTCTTAGTATCACCAATTCCTTTCTCTGGGAGCAGCCTTTTCCCCTTCTCTGGAGCTGACTTCCTTTTTCTGCTTTTCCTTTTCCCCACCGTCTTGCAAACTGTTTATTATCTGTGCGAATACAGATTCAATACTGCTTCACGGAGCTCGCTCCTTACTTTCCTTTGTGTTTTTTTCTTAAATTGTTCCGTGTTTTTTCAGAAGTCGTGCGCTGATGGAGCAGTACCAAGAGGTCACTTTATAAAAAACACGGAGATATAACTTTTCCTAAAAGAGCCTTATTGTTTTTTAAGACTATGTTGTAGCATCATTTACACATTGCGAGCATATGCACAGGAGGCAGCAGCTGTGCAGAGAGAATCGATGAGTTTCCCCACACGGGCTCACCTGTGGAAGGGGGGCTGCTTGGACTCTGGGATCAATGGGAAAGCAAAGAGCAGCTACGAGGAAATAGCACTTAACAGTATCCTGCATTCTCACAGTATTTATCCTCCCGATATCTCGCTGCTCGGTTCAGCTGGGAAGGCGGGACGTCTCTACAGCTATGTGGATTCCGCCCTGTCCCTAACAGCTGCCTGTGGTACAATGGCGTCCCCCACCCCTCACCGCACCATGGCGCGGACACTTAGCCTGCTGACAAGGACCACGGGGCTTCCCTATAAACTTGCGGAAGCGCATGCACCAGCCTTGGCTGAAACTTTTGAAGAGATTAAGAGGGCAGAATTACCGCAGACGTGATAGACCAAATCATGGGCTATCCAGTTAGCCTGGTTGCAGGCAGCCGATAGCCCCCCTCCTCCCAAATATTCCATCCTTATAATAAAAGCTTCTCTACCAAGGAACAGGCTCCCTGCTTGTTCCTCACTACAAGTCCCAGCGGGCTGTGACTGGCTAGCTTCTTCCTGGCTGGAAAATAGCTCTGGCTGCATGACTCACTGGGAGTCTACCAACAACCTCATAGCCTTCTCTCAGGTTACCTCTAAACCTCCCCCTCTGCCGCAGGCTCTGAACTGTCACGTGTGCCTCGTTGGCATGTGGGTTACATCCAAGTATTGCATCCAGCTCCTTGTAAAACGGAAAGGTGTGGGGCAGCACTGAGCGGCGGTTTCCCTGACGTGCTTTGCAGTAGGCACTCTGCAGCTCCTTTACCTTAACCTGCACTGCACCGCCGTCCCAGGTCATACCTGTATTGCATTGACTTTGAATATCGGCCGTAGGTATCATAATTTCTACGGCTGGAGCGAGCTGTGCTGCACACTTCTCACTCCCAAACCTGATGAGATGCCTCAGCTCGGCAGTGCTCCATGCTGGGGCTTGTTTGGGGCGTGGAGGCATGGTCACTGATTGATTGATTGATTGCACTCCACGCCTCGCTGAGCAAACAGGAAGGGGATTTTTAAAATTCCCGGGGCATTTAAAGGGCGGGTCACCTGAGCCCAGGGCAGTGGAGTGCGAAACGATGACCAGAGAGGCTGAAAAGGTATGCTGGGATACCTCCTAATACCCTGGAGGCCAATTACAGTGCTGGTGAGTGTCCACACCTGATGACCAGCGCTGCATCACCCGCGCTGGATTCTCTACACCTGTAGCAGACCAGGAGTACAGCCAGCACTGCAGACAGGGAGTTGCAGCGCTGGCTGAGCTTTGTAAGTGTGGACACCGAGTAAGTTGCAGCACTGTAACCCCCTCACCAGCGCTGCAACTTGCAAGTGTAGCCAAGGCCTAATTTAGAGTTGGTTGCCTTATAGAGCATTGTGTGTCTCTGTTTCAGTAACTCTAACTTTCCATTTTATGAAGGGGATGCTACCAAATGACATCATTATTGTGGAGAGCTGTTAAAATGAAGCTGGTCTAAAGCTTTTCTATACCCACATGCATCTTATGCTGGATCCCTGAATGGCAGTATAATTAAAGAATTAAAAAACAGGATGAAATATACATTGATTAATTAATTTAAAAGGTTAATTTGGTGGTGGGTGATGTATTTTGATTCAGACTTCTCTAGATTTTTTTCTAAGCAGTTTGTGCATTCCTGATTTGAAGACATACCCGTATGTCAGAACTTATTACTTAATTTGTCTTTATAATTCATGTTTTTGTTGTTTAATTATACAGAGGTAGCTGCATATTCCTGTGTTTAATGTGTCACTGGAGTAGTTCTGTACTCTGTACATTCTGAATAATGTCTACTTTTCCCAGTAAAGTAAGTAAATGTGACAAATGTGAAAGAGAACTGTATTATTTGTATTAATATTATATGTACTTCTGTCTTTCTGATTATTATCATGTCTGCTTCATGGATACAAAGAGTTAAGGTAACAAGGGAAGTTACTCAGCTGTAGGAAGGCAGACATTCTGATCAGATAAACCAACCTCTGATACTTAACCAAATAGTGCAGGTGTGAAGAGCTGTTGTCCAAAGAGAGACTACCACAAAAAGGCTATTGACCTGTTAATGACTCTTCTTCTTCCCTTGAATGGCAAGAGAGCTGATTAGCAACTTTCAAATACCCAAAGACAGATTAATGAACCAGTGACTAGCTTCAGAAGTGGCTTGGTGTAAGTCTGAGGCCAAGTCTACAGAACAGACTTATATCAGTATAACTACGTCACGTTAGAGATGTGAAAAATCCATACCCCTGAGCGAAGTAGTTATTCCGACCTAACTCCCTGTTTAGGCAGCTCTAAGCCTAAGGGATATAGCTACTGCCTCTAGTGGAAATGGTTTAACTATGCGAACAGGGGAAGCTCTCCTGTTGGCGTAGGAGCATCTTCACTTTAGTGCTACAGTGGTGCAGCTGCATTGGTGCAGTGTTATAAGTGTAGACCTTCTATGACATGCCACCAGCAAACCATTGAAGCAGACACTGATTTACAGTGTGGTCTTTAGTTTGTGACTGGTGTTGTCTCTCATATTGCAAAGGTGTAAGAGATGATAGTATCTGTCATGCCACGTTCTGAAACAATACCATGTGGATCATTGTTTCTGGGGTAAGCGACGCATGTCCGGTCAGTAATCAAGTGTTTGTTTTGGACATTAGCATTAATCTCAGAATTCTTTCTAGTCCTCCTCAGGATTGAATGAGGATGCTTTAGGAGTTTTAGCCCAATCCCAAAAAGGCTTTTAAAATTTCAGACCTTTTTCAGAAGATTCTGGAGGTCCTCATGAATTGGTAAGTAACTCACAACTTGCTCATAATTCCACTGTACTCACGAGTTCTGTCTCTCTTTCTCTCCAGATTTCGGGTAGTGGATATATGTGGCAGGGTGGACAACCATTGAACAGGTGTTGATTTTAATGTTCCAGTTATCATTCTCATCATGGGAATTAAGCTGCATGTCCAGATATTAATTATGTGAGCTGCCTGCCCAGACTGGTGCACAATATTCAGCAATTACATATACCAGTACTAGAGTTGGTGTTAGAAGTGCATGCGCATCAGCACTAGTGACTCTGATCCACCGTAACAAACCCATATGAGGGAAGAACGGAAAAAAACCCAGAGAAAGGACAGAAATAGACAAAACTGTTAAAATTTGCTGTTAAAATGGAGGCTTGCTCCAGAACAAGAAGACAAGACTGGACAGCAGGAACAGGGGTGCCAAACAATCTGGGACTCTGCAGAAGGTGCTAACATAGAACAAAAGGACTCTCAAGAGTACAATAGTAAGAAAAGTGAGATATGGCCTTGAATGCAGCTGTTCATGATTTTTCTCTAGATATGTATATCTATGGTGCTTTATCTATAAACAAAGCATAAGTGATTTAGAAGGACCTTTGCAACGTCGCTGCATTACTTGCTTTAACTGTCACAGTTTCCAAAGTGTGAAACAGTAATGCAGAGGGTCCACTTCTTTCGAGGAATTCTCGGAAGCATCCATTAGGTACTGGGGAGATTTGGTAGGGCCAATACTAGTTCTAAGGCCAAGGTAGTTTGACTGCAGAATCCCTTATCTCAGAAAGGGGTGCTAGACAGAGGAGCTGCACTCCCAAGAGACTGCCTAAAAAAACAAAGTTTGAGACTAGAGCTGGGCAGAAATTTTCTGATGGAACATTTTTCCACCAGAAAACGCTGATTAGTCAAAATTGACCCTTTGGTGTGATTCAGTTGATTTTGACAAAATTCTGATGGAAACCTGCCTGGGTTTCTGTCTTCCCAGCTCTTAAGCAGCCTGCCTGGCTGGCTTCCATGGAGCCAGAGCTCCCAGGCTCTGGGTAGCCCTAGAGCCAGGGGTCCCAGGCTTCCAACTCATTTTCATCCCAGGAGCACTGGGAACCCTGATCCCCAAGCTCTAAGCCTTCCTGAGCTGCCAGCTTCACATCTGGAAAGTTGTCAGGGCTCTGTGTAGCTTAATAGGACCCTGAAAAATTCCTGAAAAGGTTGAAACAAAATATAATTTCAACTTTTTCAAAACAGAATTTTTTCATTCCCATTCTCTGGGAAGTTTTGCATTTAAACATTTTTGTTCAGTTTGGAACAATATTTTTATTTATTTTTAATTTCAGAAGTTCCAGATTCAGCCAACCCAAGCACATCGGATCGAAGGTCTGGGTCTATTACAGCAGCTTGGTGACTATCCACAGGAGGGAACTCAGCCAGGGCTGTTACAGTAAGTTTTTACTGTTTGTTTACTCTTGTTAGCTATACAGAGTCAATACAGTCATGGCAGAGTGAACTGTATCCTGTTCTGGTTTAGGTGTAAAAACTGTTTATAAATTTTTGTTGACATTGAACAGGAACGCCATACCTATCTGAACTTTGTACCTTTGAAAATCTCATCCAAAATTGTTAGCTAAACTCTGAAAATCCCAGAAAAATATCTGCAGTTAGAAATACCCAAAGGAGATAGATCCCCAACTTTCAATGGGAACTTGGCACCTAGCTCTGGAAGATGCCTTCAAAATTCCCTACTTCCATTATGAGCAGAAGGCAAAGCTAGAAAGAACTCCATTTGACTTGAAAATTCCAAGGTGAGTGATCATAGCTGGCATTTATTTAACCACTGTCTCCTCCATCTTTTTCCTTGTAAATTGAAAAGTTGAGATATGAAAGCCTCTCAGTGCCAATCTAGACAATAACCACACTATTCCACACAAAGCATTATAAGTACGTGAGTTTTCTTCACACATACTGTGCAATGTATCACAGGACTGGAGAAATAATGTATTATCTACAGTCTGAGATACTAATCTTACTTTTTGTCAAGCTTCATATAAGTGCTTACTTTCAGGTGTTTGGTGAACATACTGTGCTGTCCCATAGAAGTTAAATTAAAAGACAAATGGGGGTAGGATATTCAGCACTACAGGTGAAAGGCTATGCTTTAATCTGGCAAAGTGAGTTTAAATTAGGTCTTAGTCTAGGTTGGTTCCCTATTATTTTGTACCATTATCTTGGCTTTAGAGAATACTTTCAAACACCTATACTTGTCAAATCTTCCATAGCCATCTGATTGTCTCCTTAACAGAAAATGAGAGAAGCAAAATGTCAAGAAGAGCAGGGATTATCTTAACCTTGTACTACACTGATCAGAACTCTGTGCTAAGTCAATGATTGCAGAACTTGTTCAGAATAGCCTGATGACTCAATCTCCCAGAATGCTAATCTTCAAAATCAGTGCAGCAGGAGGCAAGAGGATTAAAGTCACAGTCACTTGTAATGAGACCCATCATTAAAGGCAGACCACAATCCATTGACATGAGATGCCTAGAATATGTAATTACTTTTACTTTAGAAGTCACTTTAATATCCAGAATTTAGAATCATTTTTCTCTCATTAGCTTTTACCTATTATTTCCATTCTATTCTCTTACAATTTGGCTAACTCCTTAATAAAGCTTTCACTTTGCTGCAGATACTTGATTCATGGCTTTATGTTATATAGAGACCTTTTTTCCCCCCTTTAAATGAGATGAGCAACTTGTTCATGATACAGGTTCACCTTATTCACCAGATACTTTTTAATGATCAAAATGAAATGATTGGGTTATTCTAAAACATGTTTTTTCCACTTTCTTCACTTATAATTCCCTACTCTCTAAGAATATTAAAAAATGGGAATTAACCAGACCTTCCAAATATTTGTCCTGTTTTTCTTTTCTCTCTCTTTCTTTTCTAATGCTAGTGTATTTTACCCACAGCCAAATAAACTGTTAATTTATTTGAGGGCAGGAATAGGATAGGACACTCTGCACGATTAATTAGCCAAAGTATATGTGCTAAATGCAAATAAAGACAGAAAGAACAGTGCCAAATTATGCATGCTTCACATTCACTAAGGCTGAGCTGAAAAATACAGTCTGGAAATGTACAGATTTCTACCAAGTCCTTCTTTTATACTCAAGGGACTAATTCTCATTTCAGCCACACAGCATTTTATTTTTATCATTGAAACTGGGAAACAAAGTGGCAAACATTTCTGAATCTTAATTAACCTGTTTAAAAACATTTCACAGCCACACACTTGAAACATGTTAATTCTGGATTTTGATTTGGTCTAATCTCTCTCTCTCTCTCTCTCACACACACACACACACACACTTGTTTTGTTTCTGCTGAAATGAGGATTTTTTGTCTTCTAAAAATGAATAGTTATGGTTCTTGTGTGAATTAACAGGAAAACAGGAGCAATATTCTGAGAAATCATATCTAACTTGTATTAAATACTATAAAATTAAAGTAATGAAGAGAGATTTCCAGACGGAGCATCACACACACAGACAGTGTATTGTTTATCAGAAACTCTGATATTTCCATATATGCAGGTTGGTACACAAACAAAAGTGCAGCCTATTAATTCCTGTTTCTTTTCAGACCTACTCCAGTGCATTACACTGCAATTCTGGATTTATTATCACTAAATAATAGTACAAAATGACTGTAATTACAATTACCTTGGCTTTCAATTTTTCCCTGTCTCTCAGAAAACTCCCTTGAAGGCTTTAAAGCAAGATAGCTAATAAAATAGATGTCTGAATGCTTTAACATAAGTGTTACAAGACAGGTCTGTAAGCATCAGCAGCAAATTGACTATTGGGCTATATGGCTCTTCTGATATTCAATGGATCAGACAGTTTGTCCTGAGTTACCCTTGATAGAAACATATACAATTCAGAGTGGTTTTGGGAGGAGAAGGTTGGAAGGGAGAGGTGGAAGACTTAATTGATCATTATAAACCATAAGTATTTTTTCAGTGTAAGTCATAGATTCAAAAGAGAATTATTTCTTTTCTTTAGGGTACTTATTGGATTTCATTTTTGTCAAGTCTACTCACAACTGAGAACTGCATTGTCAATTGGGGGAAAAAATAAGAACCACAAGAAGGCTTATGCCAAATACTCATAATGCAAAACAAAGGCTTTTGCAATAATGTCATAATTATCAGCTGGAAACTTGCCACACAATGTGTAAAAATAGCCATGCACCATCTGGTAATCATTTTTGAGGCAAAATGGAAATTAAGGGCTACAACAAAATTAAAAATTCCTGTGCGCAGGAATGTGGCAGAATCACCGTAGGGTGCACAGACCACTTGCTGTCGTAGCTGTTTGTCAAGCATGTATATAAGTGCCTTGTTTAGGTTTCTAAAGCAGTTTACAAATTAATGGAAATACATAAATATTTTAAATAAAACGTAACAAGACATACACTTGACTTACAGACATGTAGATATTTCTTAGGACACCAGCATTTATTCTCCGCTTTTTTGGAAGATACAATTATGAGGGCTTTAGCTGTTACTAAGTGTATAAAGTAGTGTGGAGAACTAAAATGCCATTTATTAACAGGAAAATCCTGAGTTTCAAATTTCAGTGCTCACTTACTTTTAAAGATACTAATTTGATGATGTTAATATATACAAATTACTCTTTATAGTTTATGTTCATAGCACTGTATCTCATACATGTTCCACTATATCTAAGCAATAGGCTATTTCTTCATTTTATAATAATACACACCCTGTCAAAGTAACTTTGTTTATATTTACACATTCAACAATGCATGGGGTACTAGCATTTGATTTCTACATTAATTGATTTGTACATTTCTCTTTCATTTGTATTCAGGTGAATAGAACATGAAGGCAGGCATAAATAACAAACAAGTGATGCAATATTTCTTTCATTAACAATACAATTTATTACCACAGACTATGTATAGAATGCACCAGAAAACCATTTACCATGTGTGGTAACCCTCAAAAAATATATCTATAAAATTTTCCCTCCGCACAGGACAAGAGTTTTCAAAACGTTCACATACTATATTTGAATGAGTAATTGCCATGATTGCACATGTAAATGGATGCTTGTTTGAGTGCTCAATTAATGCACAAACTATGTGAAGACAATTTTTAAAAAATTGGCCCCTGTTGTCCCTTTGACCTGAGTGTTAGGCAATATTTGGGCCTTGCAAGTTTGATTCCTTTAGAAGGAGAAAGTGATGATAGGAGTAGTGCATTTTTCTGGTGCAATCATGTTTATTTACAAAGTATGTCCACCAAGTCCTGTTTCCCTGAAGACAGTAGAAGCAAAAAAGAACAATCAGGCTGTTTCTTTGCTCACAATTTTCAACCCTGCCTTTCCAGTGAGTCTTCTGCACCAAGGATCTCTGTCTCTGTTGTTCCAAGGGTTATTCTCACAACTGCTTCTCTCATGCTTTTCTGGCTTTCTCCTCTAACACACACACACTCACACACACACACACACCCTTCTCCCATTAGTCCTTTTGCCCTTGTATTTACAACCAGTCCCAAAGAAACCTATCAGAAGGTAGATACCCTGTCCTGACCCCTTACTGCTCTTGCAATAAACTTAATGTACAGTTTAACTCTTTTTAGGCTTCACCATGCAGCCAGGTGCCTTGCACAATAGCTGGAGCTAATTGAAACTATATTGTTCAAAAAAGGGGCTTAGTTGCTTCTTCCATTTAGCCTGAAATAGTGTGATGCACACCCATCAGCTTTAGTGACATCTGTGATAGTCTATAGATCAAGACCTGTTTGATGGTAGCCATTAAACACACAAATGTCTGTATGATAAAGTGAAAACAGTACTTTACACTGATTATTGCCTTGTATGTCTTCCTCAAACTCATGTCATTAAAATGCATTTTATAAACATGCAGTATGTGCAAGATAAAATCCTCTGACATTCACATATGCTGAAAATATTTCATGAGTCAGACAATGATTGACAGGTTCCCCATGGGGGAAAAGGGGACCCGAGGAGGACTGTAGGAGTCTTATTGCCCTCTTTTCCTTCCCCATAACTCTGCATATCAATGGGAGTTGTGGGTGTTTCATCACTCAGGATCAGGCCCATTTCCTGTACTCATAATCTTTTGGACCATCTAGGACACAGCGCTGCTTCCACTGACATCAGGGACAAACCTCCGTCTTCAATTGATTTAACTGATATGGACTTTTGTCAGTTTTTCTACTGCCTCTCTCCCCTCTATTTCTTCACTAAAGTACATTAAAATCAAAACTGAAGAAAATATTACCACCTACAAAAATATCATGGGATATTGCATATCTGAAGCATTTCAGATGGTGATGCTGTAGTAGGAATCAGTTTTTCAGGCTTCATACATTGTAGCACAAGCCAAGGTCCCCATGGATCTCTCCGAAGCTGCCATTCCATGCTCTGCTCATTTTGAAAATCTCACTGTTGGCTCAAGTTCTCACAAGATGGCAACATCATCTGTTATTTGCATTATGCATTAAATGAGTACGAATAAGTGCTTTTTGATGTTCATTTGAATAACAACAAAAAGTTAATTACTCACATCCTAAAAGTGTGTGACCATTTAGTTGGTTGATTGGTAAACCCTGAAACTTCTACTCCCAAATGCATTTTACAGTTGTTGTAGGTCAATGCACTGAAAACATTGGAATACATTATGGGCTTCATCCAATGCCCATTGAAGCAAATGGAACAACTCCTATCCCTGAACCTTAACCAATAGATACCCCTCACACACATACTTTCTCTCAAATATGGCACTATTCCTATGCACAGAAAGACATGTCTATCAGCAAAATAAAAAAGGATAGAAATTTATATGAATAAGAACAATTGAAGGTACATTAGTGAGGATAAAATTACAGTCCTCATGCTCCAAGACAGAAATCATGAGCTGGGGTCAGGAACACATTTCGGTGTCCAAACTACAATAGAATAACATTGCACAGTTAACTTGATTATAGGTGTTTTCTGCCCTTCTCTGATGTACCTGGCTTTGGCCACAATCAGAAAAAGGTTCTACAGCTCGATAAACTAGTCAGCATTTTTTTTTTTTTTTTTTACAGAGTGAGCTAGTATCTCCAAGGATAATCCTGATGGTACACTATTGGGGTTACTTTTTATATGTCCCTTTCCCCTGATGTGAAGACAGACATTTCTTTTTGCAGCCTTAGTTCTATCCAGCAAGGCAGGGAAGGCACTTCATTAACTCAGCTGTTTCTGTGCCATAGCTTTGCCACTAAGCGGAGGTATTAGTAGCTCTAGGCAAATAGGTGCATTCATTAGCAATACTGTACTGACAGGAGTTTTTCAGCGAAATATTGTTTTAATCAGAAAATGTCAATTCATTGAAATCAAAATTCCCTGCAGGACTTAGTTGATTTTGACAATCTTTTTCTTTTGAAAAATATTGAGAAAATAGTTTTGGAATGAAACATTTCTATTTTTGGTCCAAAATGACTTTGTGTTTCAAACTTTTAGTTAATTTGCAGCTTTAACAGTTTTGCAAGAAATTGAAAGAAACTGAAATCAAAACAAAACTCTTAATTATCAAAAAAAAAAACATTTTGATTGACCTGAATGAAAAATTTTCATATAATCCTTTTGTGAACATTTTCTAGATTTCAGACTTTTTTGTCCTAGTTCAGGATAGGCAATTTTGTCAAATTCTCAAAAATCCTTCCAGGACAGGAAAAACGTCCCCTGCCTACTTCTAATACATTTTGTGTCACAAAGAAGAACAAACTTATTCCATGCATTTTATGTAAGGAGTTATTTTGGGTCAAATTTATTTTGGCATGCATATTATTTTAGTTTAGAAGAAGTGTGTGTAACATGCTAGGAAGTGTTTCTTTGTCTCTCCCTGGTGGTAGAGCCACATATACAAGTTTATGAGTCTGTTGTTATCAAGGTCGTTCATCAAATGCAGTAAAGGTTCATGCTTTTACAACCAGAGGCTCAGGGTTCAATCCTTGCAGAGAATATATCCAGGGCCATAATTACAGTTAGTGGCTTGTAAAGGGCTTTGACCTGTTGTGGACCTTTGAAGCTCAGGGAAAACTTCCCTGGCCAGGGAGAATGTGTAAAACACTAGCAAAGTGATTCTTTGTTCTTATTCTAATTACTCTTTGCTGACAATGGAATTTGTGTATTCAGAGACCATGAGATATCCTTGGAATATGTCTTTTTATTCTGCCAATAACATTTCTTAAGTTATGATCCTTAAGGGTACTACAATTTGGGGCATATATACAGTAATTAAACTGAAAGTCATGGATATACATCATAGCACCCCATTAACAATTACAATTAAAGAAACCTCTTATTACAAAGCAGTAAAGTTTCCTTATTCTTTCAAGACAGGGTATCTACCTTAGTATGATTCTCCAATGCTACATAATTTAGTTGAAATTCTTGTACTCCTTGGTTTAGTAATGGTAACAATGTAAGCAGAAGAGTCAGAATTTTGGAATTAGATATTTGTACAGGGCCATAATTAGGCTTTAACTTATTAGTGGCTTAGTTTTGAACACAAGTTCACTACTCAATGATTTATGACCAAGTTAGTACAAGAATTAGAAATCATAGCCTGAAATTTGCAGAAGGACAAATGGCTATAGCTTCCTGGCGAGAGAAAACATAGAAGCAAGGGAAAATCCCTTTGATATGAAGACATGTAGATGTACTCTTCATGGGTCCAGTTCTGCCGCCTTTTCTCTTACTGATATCTGATTCATAGATTTTTAAGTCCAGAAGAACCTTACTCTTCAAGTAGCCACACAGAAACGGAAAGAAAGGTTCATTGGTGTAAATCTAATTTCTTAATCCCAGTTCTGCCACCCTTACTCATGATGAGTTATAAATCCAGAATTGCAGTGTATTATTATAACTCATCACATGAATAGTCACCTTGATTTCAATAGGACAGAGTGAGTAATGATGGTAGCACTGAGCCCTTAGTTCTGTGAAACACAACCAAACAAAGAAAAGGGGACAAAATTAGATTTTTCAAAAGGAATAATGAGGCTCAGGAAGTACATTACTATCACTTTTGACAAGGTATTTTAGTTCCTACAGAAAGTTGTCAGTCACTGAAGGGTGCTTTGAAAGGATTTGGGTGCACATAGGGAGATAAGGGAGTACACTTTCCTTTGAGGATTTCATCCAGTCTGAGTGCTGAAGACTACATCACACTGGCAACAAAACATATGCTTCCCAAAATTAAGTTTTGTTTCTCTCTCTCCACCTCCCCAGCCCTCTCTTTCTCTTTTTGTTCAGAAACTGCATCGAAGTGCTGAAGAGCTTGAAGACTCGGTTTGAGATTAATGACTATCTGTTGGAATGGTTTGAGGGATCCGTAGAATCGAACATAGTATCATACTGCAGCAGTATCACTAAAAACAAAGTATCCTGATGTGAAAGCCTGTATTATTTTAAAATACTTATGTAGGTTTTAACTTTGGGTCACAAACAATCCTTCAATTTAAAGCACACATTTGAAGTGCTAAAATAAAATTAAATAATTTCTATTTCTGAGCACATTGAGCATAGAACAGTATAGGCACTCAGAAGTCATGATAATAAGCATTCTATTAAAAATCCTAGATACAGAGAACATCTTTATTACAAGTAATCATGCAAGAGATATAGGCAAGTCCCCAAATGCCTGGTACTAACCTAATACATTAGAAAGGTTGTTTACACCAGATAATTTAATTATGGCCAGAGAACAGTTTCTATTGTATTTCCCTTCAATAATGTGCAAAAATTTTAGGTCTGCATGTTTATGAGGAAATGATATGAACAAAGTCATTCTGATCATGGAACAATGGAAAGTCAGACACGCAATAACCAAAACTAAGGGCTTGATCTTGCATGGAACCAAGCAACTTGAATTCTCATCTCATTCAATGGGAGTTGACAGTGATCAGCACCAGTAGGTCAGATCTAATTTGGACAATATAGGCCTCTAAACAAAATCTCTGCAAAGTTTTGGGGGCACCTCTTGATATTAACTGCTGCTTCTTTACCCCTTGCATAATTATTTGAAGCCCAGCCTGTTTATATTATTTTCCCCCAAAAATATCGTGTTCGGTCTCAGTGGGCATCTTTCCCGGTATCTTTTTTTCTTTATTTAGCTGGCTATGCTTCAGTGGAATTGCACCAGTCTGGTCCTTCGAATGCTTGTTGCAATGTCTCAGGCTCTTTTTAAATCGCATGAATACAATTTACAGTGGTGTAACTACACCGATGTAGTTACACCAATACAAAACAGTGATTTATACCAGTGCTGTTTACTTGGGTAAATCACCAGATTAAAATGTTCCAGCATAAACCCCACCTTTCACTGGTGTAGTTGTGGGGGTTGTGTTGGTGGTACTACAATAATACACGTACACTGGTATGAATTTCTTTAGTGAAGGCATGGGCTATGTGAAGGCATGACAGCTATGGCAAACACTCTGACACTGTGTACTGTACATGCTCATATAAAAATAGGGTAATCTGGGGGTTTCTGGTATTTATGCTTTGTGTATTCAGAATACAAAACCAAACACTACAATTTTTTAAAGATGCTGTGTCAGATCCTATAGCTCTCTGTATCTGAAATAACAGATTACCAAGGGTCCAATCTAGCAGTCTTTTCTCAGACAAAAGTTCCATTGAAGCCAACAAAGAATTTCATATGAATAAAAAAGAATAGGATCAAGCCACAAGTGAAGATTATCACCTCCCCTGTTCCTTAGACTCAAACACAAATTAAGAACATGCGAGAGGATTCAGCAAAAAAACCCTATTATTGACAAATCCACAATGGATATCTGGAGACTACACAGTAGTTGTGCCAGATAAGCTCAGGAGTCATTTTAAGGTTGGATCATCAATCACATCTTTCCTCAAGTGTTCCTTTTGAAAATCATCCAGAATATAGTACCATTTTATACCTGGTCTGAAACTCCCCCATTGACCTAGCATTACCAATTTCTTAATATTTAAGGTGACAGATAGTGAGTTGGGATTTGAACCAAATACTGGCCTTCTGTTCTCATATGACTAGTTTTACCTTTACTGAGAGAGTTATGGGAGCAGTTCAGTGCTGGTCAGCTACTCTGAGACACTGTTATACTTTATCAGCTCAGAGGAATGGAAGTCATTTCCTCAGCGTTCCATACCAAACTCCTAAGTGTACTTATAATAGATTCATCATCCTCTGAAGAGATTGACACAGTTATCTAACTAATGTATCATTATTTGTATGATCACTAAAGGCCAGTCTGGAAACCCCTTACTCCCGTTAGTGAACTGTTACTGGCATGAGTAGTCCCACTGAACTGAGTTGGATTATTTGAGGAACAAGATACTACTCAATGCGAATAAGGCTACTAGAATCTAGCCTATAATGATTTTTTAAGCAGATTAAAGGAAAGGTAATCTCTACAAGGACAAAGAAAATCTAAATAAGCTTTTGCTTAAGGTGAGTAAACTAGAACTTCAGAGAATATTTCCTGAAACTTGCAATAGCAAATGATAGAAACCATCATGTTCCAAATGTATCCCTAGTGCTGTTCTTTGATGTCTCTTTGAACAGACAGCTAGGCAAGAACCCCTCTTGTTATCATTCATCATATTCAAAATGTTCCAGGTGTCATGCAAAACCTACAGAACTACACAGTCAGCTATTTGGAGCCTAATAAATGACTGTAATTCCAATATTTATGAAGGCTTTATGACATAACGGAAAGGAGCTTATTTAAACAATAACTGGAGAGAGATAAAGTGGCTAGCAGCTAGTGAGCACTCTACCCCTCCCCCTCTCGTTTCCTCTTTCCCTCGCCTCTCATAAGATGTGTGCCGAAAGGGACGAGTGTAAAAGTAGAGCAGGGAAGCTTCCTAAATAAGGACTCAGCACAAGTCTAGGGGCAGGGATTTAATTCAAGGCTCCTTTTGTTGATAGCTACTCACAGTACACTCTGAGCATTTAGTAACTTCATGCCTGTCATCAGTCCTTTAACAAGATTGCAGAGCTTTAAGCAGAGCCAGACATCAAGCTTTAACAGCATCATAGGATGTAGATTAAAACACACAATTCTTTATTTATACTCAAGAAACAGACACATAGTTCTTCACCTACATGAAAACAGAAATCCCTCTTACTGGCTTTATAGATGCACTTGTACTCTTGATTTTCCCACAGATCTTCTGTGTGGGTCAAGAAGAGTGTGCTAGTGTTTGTGTATTCAAACAGGACAGGATGAGATGGTTTTATTTACATGGCACACACTAATGAATTTTAGAAAGATGGCCTACAGGGTCTTTTCTGCCCCTGCAGGCAGAAAGAGAAGAAAATCCAATTGATCCCCAGCCTAGGGATGTTGAAGATGGGAGTAGCCCATCTGTGGGTATCTACCACATGCTAGGGTGCAGTTCAAACCAGTGAAGGATCACCATCTGCCCTGCAACCTTGAGTGCCTTGCAATGCTTTGCTGCTGTTGCTCCCAGCCTAATGTATGCAGGTCACACTGAGTGTCTATGTATACCTACAGCTCTGATCCCAGCAGCCTACTAGCAACACAGCAGGCACACTCAGGCTTCCAGCAGCCTTGGTTACTATTTGCAGGGTGTCCCCAAGACACTCCCAGTCCTGAATTTTCCCCTAAAACGTGTGTTCTGCAGTGTCCAGTCTTCTCCCAGGGCAGGCAGTTCAGACGTTAGGGGTCTGTTGTCCCTCTAAGTGATCAGTATACAACAGTTTGCTTCTTTAATTGGAATTAACAAACAGTTCCATTTAAAACACAACACTGGCTTAATTTTGATTAAACAATAAATCATGTTTAATGACAAAGAGATAGATTTTAAGTACAAGCACAAGGTATTGAAGTCAGAAATGATTACAAGAGAAATAAAGATAAAATGCTTTCTAGTAGTTAACACTTCACAAGCTAGAGTTGGTTCAAGGTAAAATCCACACCACAGATTCCCAGTAACATCATTGACCAAAATCTAAGGGCTGGTTCCTTTGTCATCTCTGGTAAAAAGAGAGAGAAAAAGAGAAAACCTGGAGTGTTTTTGCCCCATGCATTTATAGTCCAATCACCCTTTGAACCGCATTTTCCTAAGGGTTACCCCTAAATAAAGTTCTTTACCACTGTGAGGACAGAGACATGGAGTCTTGTACAGAGGTTCCATGTTGTTGCATGCTAAAATACAGATCAATCTGTTCCTCCCCTCTTTGTTGCCAAAGAATGGCCACTTAACAGGTGATTGCCAATCAACTTTGATGACGCCAGATTTGAAGCATCAGCTTGTCCTTTGCCTCTGAGAAACCAGTCTACCTTCTCTTGGTGTCCCAAAGACCTTGTTTACTATATATATGTAAACTGAGGTAAACACACATTTCTTTGTTTAGGATAGACCTGTTGAACAACTTCAGCTTAGACAGAGCTATGAGAGTTTGAATATGTGCTAACAACCTCATGGGGAAATCATAACTTTACATATAATTTATCTACTCATCTTTCACCACTAAATTATTAGTTTTCAAATGGCACCTCACAAGGCACATTTTGTACAAAAATTATTACAATAGTGAATAGAGGGGTGCATTCAGTAATTGTATGATTTCCTCCTTCCCAAAGACCATAAGGAAGCTCCCCTCTGGAGATCAAATTCTGCAAGAGGGGAAAAGGATTGGGCTAGCAGAACAAGTTCTCCTTCTACAAACCTTCCCACACCCAACCCTCCAGGGATTCCACTCAAGATGTAATACTGACAGAATCAGCATTAACTATGGTGCATACACCTGCCGTGCTGTGAAATCCCTGGTTAGGTACAAAGGGAAAAAGTGAAGGTCCTGGATGTAGAAGCCCTGAATGCAGTGCCCTGAAAACAATGCAGGCATGGAGAGCTTTTGTTGAGACATCCCCGGTCTCTGATGCCCCGCTTCAGATCTCTGTGTGTAGGGAGCTCAACTGTGTTTGTTTTGTGAACTTGTGTTGGCAGGGAAGGGTAAATCCTACTTCTCTTAAGGAACAATCTGGTGGAAATTCTGCAAAGGAGAGCTCTGTGAATTTTGAGTCTCATAAGTATGTGTTTCATGTACAGTCAACAATATGGATCATGGATAGACAGTCCCTATTTTATTACTATGTAAGCCTGAAACATATTTTTATGCTACTATTTTAAAACCAGGAGGAAAAGATATCTAAGTCAGGAAATCTGAGTCCTTCACAGGAACTACTGATAGATGAAATGGTGCAGCTTCTAAACCTGCAAAACCAGAGGGTTTTTTGTTTGTTTTTTAACTGAATATTAATAACCTGCAACATCAGATACTATTGCTAGCATTTGAGCCCCATAGCAAAGTGGTGACATTCACACCAGCGAAGCTGAGCATTTCCTAAACTGAGAAGCAAAGCTAGGCATGGGTTGTTAGTGTTGTGATTTTTTTAAAAAGCCTTCCACACACCCTCCTTATCCACTGAATAAATGCTTCTTAGGAGGAGAGAACTATGAGGTGTATAAATCTGAGGTATTTATTCCCATAACATTTGACAAAAATTGGTTGAGCCGCTTTTGAGTGATGCAAGCATAAAAGATGCTACTTTTGAGCTCATATAGCAGAAAATAAGCTAGATACTAGTGCAAGCTAGAAATTTCAAACCTGACTTATTCTATAGTTCTCACTGGCAAAGAAAAACAATTCAAGTTTGAAGAACGTTGATTTGGTATTTTTAAATGTATGAACTTTTGCATTTGGCATGTACACTGCATGTTAGAACATTTTCTATTTGTTTTTTGGCAGTGGTGTAGTAGTAAAAGAAGAAGTGGATAAACTAATCTAAACTTTACATTCCCCAAATGAGAAGTGGGTAAGCTCAGTTTACCTGAGTTTACTCTTGAACGTACTATTGGCTTGCATGTCACTCTGGAGCTAAAATAGTTTAAAATGTTGAATGCATATTGAACCACTTCAGCTCGAATGTTTTGAATGTCTTCAGCATTTTGGCTCAATCCTGCATTCGCTGAAGTTAATCTGAATATTGCCTTTGACTTAACGATGCAGTAGAAGACCTTTTACTTATTAAGGTATATTTAAATGGCTAAGATCATCTTTAAGCTGTATGCTTTCTTCTTTTCCTTGATTTGTCTTGAACCCCTCATCCCTCTCTCCCACAAAACCAGAGAAAATCAATGTAAAATGCAAAAAATAAATAAATCCCATAAATTTAAAAATAATCCCAAAGTTAAAGACTGATTCGAGTACTATATAAAAATACATATGATGTAGGTGAGCTAGTATTCTGAAAACCATAGCTTTAGACATTTTCACACTTGTGTTCTTAATTTCTTGATCTTAATATTTTAATGTTTGCTTTAATTTTGTGATCACCACAATTAATAGTGATGAATAAAGGTGGATGAATAAATCATAACTAGGACTTTATTTTAATTTTTCCTCTTTTCCTGTTTACAAATTGTCCATGAGAACATCACTATTTTCCAGAATTTGAGATGGCTAAAAGTGTTTTATTCAGAAATGTTCACCAAATTATTTCTGTAGAAAATTTCAGGCTTATAGAGTGTGTCATTTATTGTGAGTGTGCAATATTTGAAAATTTCTATTTGATGGTTAAGATTTGATTGATCACCTTGTCTGTGTCTCCCCTTGACTGGAGAAGGAGAACTCTTAGAATTAGTCTTCCAGTGTAAATGCTTGCAATTAAGTTAAAAAATTCTCACACTTTCCATGATAGTCTCGAATATTCAATTGAAATTCACTGTTTCAGCCACTATTTCTCATTTGCTAGAAAGTCTGCAAAAACTGCAAACATGGGCCAAATTAATTAGTATAAAATGTGAATGAATATTCATGGACAAAGTTTTCAGCTCTTGAGGTGCAACTTTTGCCACAGCTAATGATAGTAGCATGGATCCATTGAGTATGCACTTACTTACTTATGCCAAGGGATATTTGTTATCCCTTGATCAACATTACATAACATAATCAAGGTAACATCCATATCATAGGTAGCTATGGCTTAACGTGAAAAAAAGTTTAGACAAATGCTGCCTTGAGAATGATGAAGTGAACAGGGACATCCACTTAATGAAGAGCACTTTTTTTTTTCCATAAGGGGCTGTCGGTGACTTTGCTATCACTTAAGATAGGTCTCAGGAGGTAGCTGGCGGCTAAGACCTTAAGATTCACAAGTTTATTTTCTCCATCTATTAGAAAGAATTTAAAAAAGAATTAGTGTGTGATACTATAGCTGACACATTTGATTACATGATAACCAATCATATAAATCCTCCTGATTGAACCTGGTCCTTAAGATGTTCATAGAGTGTAGACTTAAATATTATACCAAGGAGGTAAATCAGTTCTTATGTATATGAATAATTATATGGACATGACTCCTTATTTCCTATATGTCTTTGAACCAAGCTAAGAAGAGGAAGGAATTTTCATGGCAAGTTTGATCTAATTTAAGATCTGAAATTTGTTTGAAGTTACAGAATCCAAAGAGTTTTCATCCAGCGGATTTTAGTTTTTTGTGGATGACTCATACTTATAGAATGAATTGCTGCTTATTTTTTTAAGTTATTTAATTCTTGCAGAGGGAAAAGTTAGTCTTCTACTTCAATTACTTCTTTTTATAGGCCCACAGAACAATAATACAACCAGGTGCTTGCAAGCCTTCCTCATAATCACCTTCATGAAGGAAAAACAAATTAGAAGCCGAGGCACCAATTCTGAATTTGATAAAGTGTCATAGCTAAAGAAAGTAATTAATATCACTTTGAAACAGAGTCATAAAATGGGTCAGCTGACCTTTGAATTTAAGCTTCATTATGTTATTGTTCCCTTCTTTACCTGCCATGGTACTTGGTTGAGATCCACAATTGGGGTCGAAAAGTCATATTTCATTAGGGTAACAAGGCATCCTAGGAAGGTGGAACTTTTTTTAGAATGTTCTTTATTGAACTTTTAATTCATTTGATGTTTGGCAACTGGAAATGCTGACCAGCAAGGAGCGACAATACGTCATGGACATCTTAGGTAGATATGGTTGAGACACACTGGTATGCTGAACAATGAAAACATAAAATACTATACAAAATGTTTCTCAGATTCTGTGGCACTGATAATTAACAGTGAAAAAGTCTGAAATCAGTAAGGTATCTTTTATTCTGAAACTGGAAGTTCTGATTAGGCAAAAGAAAAGCCAGTTTATTATCAGGAGCAATGCTCAATTTATGGCTAGAAAAGGATGTATACTAACATATTGATCTGCCTGTCCTCTATTGCCCCAAGATTTAAGCATCCTTCCACAGATAGGGCCCTGTCCTGCAAGGTATGAGATCCCTCAACTTCCACTGATGTCAGTGGGCTCTACAGGCACCATCACTATAGTTTCTGAGCACCTTTAAGTCCCTTTACAGCCCTCAGCATCTTGAAGGACTAGGCCCATCATGGGTACACAGATTTCCATTTCTCTTTGCCTCTACTTCTGGCTGACACTACATAGAATATCAGGGTTGGAAGGGACCTCAGGAGATCATCTAGTCTAACTCCCTACTCAAAGCAGGACTAATCCCCAATTTTTGCACTAGATACCTAAATGGCTCCCTCAGGCACTGAACTCACAACTCTGGGTTTAGCAGGCCAATGCTCAAACCACTGAGCTATCACTCCACCCCTTCATGTTATTTTTTTGAGTAAATGGCACCAGTATAGGACAGACTGCTCACAAAAAATCCAAACTTCTCTAGGCCTCTGGGTACTTTTGTGGATGGAAATAAGCTCAGTTTAAAAATTAGTTCTGCCAGATTCTAAAACAGAACAGAAGATTTTCCATAGTGAAGAAATTCAAAGTTCTCCCCTCATTAAGAAATCATTAAGCCTCAGGTTCTCTTTCGGAAGCCAGGCTAATTAATTTAAAGAAATCTTTGTCATATGCAATACAGATTTCAACAACTGTATGGGTGGGTGAGTTTGCAAGATCTGGGAAAGGGTGTGAAGGAGAAAGACTTCTTTTGAACTAGTTTGTGATTTTAAAGGACAAAACTAAGCATGGGTCTCTGTTGCAAGAAAATTAGTGCAACTCTTTTGTGCTTTGATTTGCAAGTGATAGGGAGTTGCTATTGCAGATAATGTTTTTGCCTTTAAACCCATAAGAACTACTGTGAAAGCAAGCAGAACTCATGACAGACCAGGGGGTTGAAGTGGAGGAACCCTTGCAGTGAAAGGAATCAAGGATTGTCTTTAGAACCCATGCTACCTGAGCAATCAGGTCAAACAAGTTTCCTATAATGAAGATCCATCCATTACCATGACATGCAGGCTGGAGGCGTAGATCACTTTCATGGTCTCCAAAGAAGCTGAGCAGTTATCAGTAACATTCAAAAATCCACTGGAAAGTCATTCATTTCACTTTATGGTCCTAATTAGCCATTTGTATAGTTCTATAATTAAATATGTTCCTTTCTCATCAAGTTTTTCACTTTAGTAATGATACCACTGTGCCACAAACAGGCCCCATGCTGTTTGGTTTGGGACTTATTCATAGCATTTAATTGGTCACCCAGTGGTTAGCCAATAACCCCTTCTATGGGAAGCAACACTCTGAATGCTGTTAATGGGCTGGAGGCACAGTGATTGCCTCCTGGTACCCAGCAGTACTGGGAATAAAGCAATTTCCTCCACTGTTTTGTGTGCCCAATAGCTAATCCTCTCCACTCCTGAAATGCACACTATTTGGTTATAAGTATTTGTGCTGGCTTACTTACCGCTGGGTTGTTAATAGGCAGTGATTCTTCAATGCTCCTTCAGTGAAGTTACAGTCTGCTTGCTGACTGCTAATTAAAACAAGTTTGCACTCTAAGACTGCAGCTAAAAGGTAGCAAGGTCATATTATTTAATGCAGCAGTCTTTCATTTAACAATGTTTATACAGTTCTCACACATGCACATTTTGCAGACGTGCATGGCTATTATTATTGAACACATCAATGTAGCCAAAATCAGCCACACACTAATCTCCTAGCCTTTGAAGTGTCATTGTTAAATTTCCCCTTTCTCCGGGACTGAGCAGCAAACACAATTCTTTCCTGAAGAAGTCTAGTGGTGTCTATTTCTTTATTTTAAAAACATTAAAAATAAATAAATAAAAACGAACAGATAAGCCAAAAATGTTCAAAACATTAAACTGATCATTTGACTCAATTTACCAAGTCACCTTTGTCTGGCTTGTCCTCGTCCGTTCCTCCACAAAGGCAAGTCGATGCCACACCATTCTATTTTGTTCTGAGCACGTTCTTTTCATTTCTGGCCAAAGAGTTTTGTCATTTACCAAATATTTTCTTTAAACATATAGTATAACATTAATTAGAATTGCAGCTGTTGTAAAAGGTTGCAAGTTTAACAAAGCAAACAGGTAGATGGCAGAACCAAATCATATGTATTATATATATATATTTATTGCATATACCCTGTTTAAAATCAGATTCTTATACAGACACACATCACCATGGTATCTGAGTGCCTTTCTGCAGTGTACTGAGTGACATGACTATCTGTCCCATGTAGTTGTCCCTTTCTTTTTCTCTCCCCAGGGAGGAAACATTATCTGTTGCTTTGCTTTTTTTAAATTTCTTCCTTTTTCACTGACTGCAAGTTTCAGAAATATTCTTTAGCCACGATTCTCCTTGTAATATCAATAGGAAAGATAGAAAAAAGAAGTAAAAAAAAGTTGTTCAATTATGTTCTGTGCCTAAAAGCTTTTCATTACTTTTTTTTTTTAATTGAAAAAATTGTTTTCCTACAGCCTTCAGGATGATGTAGGATTCTGCAGCTTTCAACAGGCTACACCATAAAGCTTGCATCGGCCTTAACCATGTAGATTCTGCAGATATATTGCAGAAAAATGCTGTACCTTGGAAAGGAATGCAATATTTCTGAAAAAGCTAGATATTAGATCTATTTCCCCCCTTATCCAGGGTAAGCAAATTCTCAGCTGGGGTATATTGACACAAGTCCACTGAAGTCAAAGTTGCACCACTTTACACTAGAAGAAAATTTGGCCCAAAGCCTTCAGTACTCAACATCAGTATAAAAACAACAAAACACCACGAGGGGTGGAGGGAGAGGAAACTGAATTCATTTTGTTTCCAAAGGGCTGCCTTCTCTTTGACCCTGTAGTGAGGCAACTTCACTTTCTGCCGCAGTGTGTGCAGTTCATCTAAGAACTGCTTTTACAAACCAGAGTGGATTCACGCTACCAAACATAACGAGAGGGAGCTTTTCCTTAGGCTCTGAAGAGCGAATATTTACTTTAATCTATACGAATTAGCTCTTATTGAATATTTGGTATATTTGAGCATTTAACTTCAAGAGTGTACATGAATGTAACAATTCTTGTTTCTCACTCTCATTTTCAAGTTCACTTGTTTGCATATTTTTTTCTTCTCTCTCTTAATTTGTTTGTTTTACAAAACAGCGAAACCTCCTTAAACTGAAGTCCAAACAGAGCAAATATTGCCTGACCTTCAAGGCAGACTGGACTTTATGACTCAGGAGTTCCCTGCAGTCCTACGTCTACATTGCAATAAAACACTCATGGCTGGTCCATGTCAGCTGAGTTGGGCTCACAGGCTATAAAATTGATGTGTAGACGTTCAGGCTTGTGCTGGACCCCAGGGTCTGAAGGTCCCAGAGCCTGGACTCCAGCCTAAGACCAGACGTGTGCACTACAATTTTATAGCTCTGCAGCCTGAGCCCACAAACCCAAGTCAGCAGACACAGACCAGCTGGGGGTGTTTTATTGCAGTGTAGGCGTACCTTAGTGCTCATGTACCTCTCAGGGCTTTTGGTGAAAGCTTGGGT
The DNA here is from genome assembly GCF_003597395.2 of Chelonoidis abingdonii. Taxonomy (NCBI): domain Eukaryota; kingdom Metazoa; phylum Chordata; order Testudines; family Testudinidae; genus Chelonoidis; species Chelonoidis abingdonii. Next base: position 100,444,635 of record NC_133774.1, on the reverse strand, counting down.
AGTCAAATGGATGTATGTCCAATTGACTGACTTGTATTTTGTTGGTAGGGGCTATATTTTGTGCCAGACTGAGAGTAAATTTACATACATTGAGTCCCATTCACAGAATTACTCACATGTATAGGTGTTTGGAGGCTCGGTGCCTGATTTTAAATTGGTATTTGGTATGTGGTAAATTGATATACAAGTGTCTAGCACATCAGGAAAAATATCCTTTAAAAATCAGTTTGAATTTAAAAAATAAAAAGCCCTTCTTCTATAATTAACACTGCAGGATATTGCAGATTTGTATAGAATATGATATATATATGCACAATGTGTATATATATATATAGTACATAGCACACAGTTGTGCATTACAACAATGCTATTATGTATGTGTACAGCATTGATCAAATTATATAAACCATAATTCAGGGTGTAGAACACACATGTGCATAAAGTCATTCTGATAATTTGTATTACATGTGACAAAGTTCCTCCTCTACCTTGGTAGGTCCCGCGCTTATTGGCGGATCTTCCCCTCTGGTGGAACCCACAGTCCAGGTCAACTCCTCCTGTGTCTGATCAGGAGGTGGGAAGTTTGGGGGGGGGAACCCGGCCTGCCCTCTTACTCCGGTTCCAGCCCAGGGCCCTGTGGATTGCAGCTGTTATAGTGCCTCCTGTAACAGCTGCATGACAGCTACAACTCCCTGGGCTACTTCCCCGTGGCCTCCTCCAAACACCTTCTTTATCCTCACCACCAGGACCTTCCTCCTGGTGTCTGATAATGCTTGTACTCCTCAGTCCTACCAGCAGCACACCCTCTCACTCTCACTCTCAGCTCCTTGCGCCTCTTGCTCCCAGCTCCTCACAAGCATACCACAAACTGAAGTGAGCTCCTTTTTAAACCCAGGTGCCCTGATTAGCCTGCCTTAATTGTTTCCAGAAAGTTCCTAATTGTTCTGGAACCTTCCCTGTTACCTTACCCAGGGAAAGGGGATCTATTTAACCTGGGGCTAATATATCTGCCTTCTAACACTCTCCTGTAGTCATCTGGCCTGACCCTGTCACATACAGTAATGGCTAATATCCCAAACTCAGATCAGTGTCCTATTGCATTAAGTACTGTACATTCACACTGTATGGTTCTTGTCCTGAAGAGCTCACAGTGTCTAAAGACAAGACAGATACAATGTTGGAGAGAAAAAGAGAGATTAACCAAATTGCACAAGGTCACATAGCAGGTCATTGGTAGAGCTAGGAGTAAAACCCAGATCTCCTGATTCCTGTGCCCTATCCACAGACCACACTCAAAAAGAAAAACCTAATTCACCAGCTGCAGGCTCCTTGTACTTGTACTGTTTCTTACAATAGCAAGGTTATTCTTCTAGTTAAATTTATTTGATTACTTCAAACTTATTAAAAAGTGCTTGTGCTGAAGATCTAGGCACTTGTACATATATTTACAGTCAACAAACTAATCCCAAAACAACTAACTTCTGCAGATAAGCCTCATCTTACAAAATATAAACTGGACAAAATGTTCCCTATTCCAAACACAACAAATAATACACACACAAATAATATTTAACACTTGGGACTTGATTCAAAGCCTATTAGGGTCAGTTGGAGTCTTTCACCTAATCTTAATAGGCTCTGGAGCAGGTTCCTGTATAGCACTTTTAATTTGTAACTGAAAACCTCTCTCTGCAGAAGCCGGGGGTGGGCGAAGGGACGACATTATTATATGTATCTTAGAGCTGGAGCAACTAAGGCACAGAAAGTGAAGTGAATTCCCCAATGCCATGTACAGAGCTTCAAGAAGAATCCACAAGTCTAGTGCTCATCCAGCATATACATATTCTAAAAACAAGTATTTTCTGTAATAAATTTGTTAGGCTGAAAGGTGTCAACAGGTGCCATCAAGCAGGTTTTTGATCTATAGATGACAATCGCTGACCTATTTAAAGTCAATGGGTGTACTAGGCACTTTTAATTCAGGCTAAATGGAAGGGGCAGGTAACCCCTTATTATATAGTGAGACCTGGAAACAATAAAAGCCACTATCCAAAGCACTAGGTGACATGGCACGGCCTGAGTAAAGACTAAAGGAGGGAGAATAAGAGAGGTTTTCCTGAGGCTGGTTGCAAATGCAAGGGCTAAGGGATTATTTGGCAAGTTGTGTGTATGGAAGAGGCAGAAAGCCCAGAAAGCCAGCTGAAAACCAGAGTAGCAGTTGTGAATGTGAACATCAGAGGAAACAAAGACATAGTTCCTAGGGTACAGAACATGCTAAAGTGGCAGACAAATTGGGGATTTTTGAGCAAGCAGTCTACCTGATCATTTTTATTCCTACTGTGTTCAGGGTAACAAGACTTTCTATCTATTCTTTGTAAGGAAACAGGATTGCACCAAACAAATATCTGACTTGTATGGTCAATTTCTCCTCCTAACAGATGTCCCTGCCAGCAGGTATATGGGATCTTGAGGAGCAATTACCACACAGGTGGGGTGCCAATTAATTTATTTATTAAAGAAAAAGGAAGTGGTGGGAATTTAACAATAAAATACAAAGGGATGGGGTGTATAGGGTGTTTACAATAGACAATGATGGGGGGGTTTCTTATTGAACAGTGTAGGGAGTTCTAACAGTGGGGTACAGTAAGTGGGGTTCAGCACAATGGGATACAGTACAGTCAATAAGCAACTCAACTTTATATAGGAACAATTCTAGATACAGTGTGAAATGGAATGCAAAACGTACCAAAAAGAAATGCAAAATAAAATGCTAGCTTCTATATAAAATGGTTAACAATCTTAGATAGAATGTATTAAGTGGTTAGTGGCCTTATATACAATGTAACACATGGTATTAATGCAATACAAAGTTATATCAGTAATATGGGTGATAAGTGAATTATGCAATGTAGAAAATTACTGACTTAATTTGTGAGGCTGTGATAGCAAGAGTGTACCTAAAAGCTGGGTCAGGAACGGAGGGGGGAGGGGAGTGAGGTGAATGATTAGTGGCAACTGATGAGAGGAGAGTGTGGCTGCAAGCAGCGAGACACTTTGAAGCCCTGCAAGGTAAGGACAACGGGCTAGAGAGAGGTTTTAAGCAACACAGGGGGGGGTAGATTATGAGCAGGGGGAAAAAACAGACAAAGTTAACAGAGGGAGAAGGGACAGCAAGGGGTTTGGGAGTTCGGTGGCAGAGCAAGGGGGGGCAGCAGTTGTAACAGAGGAGACACGGAGAAGCACACAGGGAACAAGCAATCTTATTGGAGCGGGGGAAAAACAGACAAAGTTATACAGAGGGAGACAGCAGCAAAAAAAAAACCTTATCTATCTAACCAACAACTAGGCAAAACAACAAATATCACAATTCTAAGCAAAAACTAATAACAAGCAACTATAGACAAAACTAAACAAGCAGCAAACTATAACAAAATCAAGGCAGGTGAAACTACAAGCTCTATAATCTTAACAAACTAAAATTAAATTATAAACTAAGAAAATAAAACCTATGGTGCACCTTATGTTATGGGGAAGTTACAGAGGCAGAGTGGTCCAGCTATGTGCCCAGGGATGGTGGCTGCAGCAGTGGATACAGCTGCAAGCAGAGAGCCCCGAGGCAAAGCCCACAGGAGCAGAGCTTAGCAGCGGCACAAACTTATTTTTAGCAGCAAAGTGCCGGAGTTTAGGAGAGGTTTTAAGACACAGACCAAGGTTTAGCTTGAGTCTGTGTGCTGGGGAGACAGAGCCAGCAGCTAAAATAATAAAATAAAGTATAGAGAGTTTCACAGAGGGATTCTTACCAGCCCAAAGGAAGCAGCAGAGGAAAAGCAGCAAGAACATCAGAAGGCTAGGTACGGTCTCAATAATCAGGAGATCTCTCAGGCAGCAATTCGTTCTTCGTGGGGGGGGGGTTCAAAAAATGGGTACGCTCAAAAATAAAACGAGAGCGGAGAAAGGACCCCCCAGAACCCCTGGCTGATCAGACCAGGCAGCAATGCAGGAACCTTTCTGATCTTAGTTTTAAAAATGTCTGTTTTAAAGGCAAACTCAGGCAGTTTCCCGCCAGGACTTCTGATAGGCTCCTCTGTCACAGGGGAGGAGAGGGAAAAAACTGTAGGTGAGCACAGAGACATGTCTGGGCAGAGTCCTGTTTATCACCGTTGTTAAACCTGGGCTCAGTGTAGGGTAGGCCATATGCTCCAGAGCTGCGAAGACCTATTGTGTTTTTTAAGTCCTGGAGCCGTGAGTATCAGCCTCAATCGTACTTTTGAGTTCCAGGACTAACCCTTTGAACAGGGCAGTGGTCCCACTTAGCACAAGTGGCCATCCCTTTGAGAAGGGCAATGGCTCTTGGTAAACAACTTAAGGGCCCCTCCCTTTGAGAAGGGCAGTGGCCGTGGTAAACAACTTAACAGCCAGGGAGGGGCGGCCACAGGAGGAGAACAAGAACAAAATGGAGTATGGGGACAGCTGTAAGAAACAAAATGGAATAGGGAGATAGCTGTAACAGACAACAGAAACTATCCAGCAAAGCCCTAAATAATGGCTAACTGCTCAGATCAAAGGGGAAAGAATAATATAACCACCTGTTTGGAAGAGATAATCTAATATGCCATGAATCATGATTTAATTATTCCTAAATGATCCTTAATAGATGGATGTCAAGTCTATCCTTGTTCTGCTTCATCTACAGCAATTTCACAACCTCTCTTTGTAGCACAGCTGGGCAAATCATTCGTAGCAAGTAATTTGATGACTTGTGCCTCTTTTACCGTTTTTGTCCAAGCATGTTAATATTTTCTTGAATGTTACTAGAAACTTTTATGTATTGTATAATTTCTGCAAATAATTTTGCCTACATTGTGAATACTCCATTTTATACCAGTATTCAAGCTATGTTGGTTAGTTTTGTTTGCATACGTTGAGTCAATTGATGTCATTTCTATTCTATGATAGACTGAGTGTAAAACAGTCAGAATAATCAACTTTATGAATTCAGTACCAATTCTCATTAATATTTTCTAATATTTGCTTACAGGTGACCTCTAAAGGGAGAAAAAGTAAATTTCATGTTCATTTTTGCTCCTCTTATATCATAAAGGTCTGAAATGTTTGTTTTGTGTTATCATGCTTTTAAACCCCCCTATTCCCCTCCCAGAAAAATCCAACCCAGTTCAAAGGACATGTCTAGGTTGGTTGATTCTAAGATGATAGGAACACTAGCGAAATAAAATGCCAAGATCTAAGAGAGGGAAAGTTGAGCAATTGAGGAGATAAATGATTTTTAGTCAAACAATCTAATTTTGTATTTGTTAATATCAATTTAATTTCACTGCTTAATTAACTTTTTGGAGAAAGGATATCTTTGCTAAACATTCAGCACTCCTTGAAAGCATTCAATTTAAGTGTCAGAGCTAACAGTATACATTCTCCAAGACCTCCAACAGTACTGTGCATGAACAAAACTAGACAGATCCGTGTGTTAACCCTCCATTTGTCCAGCTGCTCTGCAACAAAAAGGAGCTGGTCAGACAGATTCAGCTATGACCAATGTTTATTGTAGCCAACTTTCCTGCATGTGTTCTCTAGATATAAAAGAGAGAGTGCTTAACCCACACAACACCCTAAATGACTGATGTAGCTGATGTAGTCCGTTCTTGTGCAATCATTCGGAAAAGCCTTTTTTTATGCAATCTTTTCTATGTAGAGTTTCATACCAAAGACAATCATAACAACACAATTCAATAGTAGTTCAACATATACTTCATTATCGCCTTTGCAATAACAATACTTTTGTTGAGTTCAAAAAAGCTTGCAAGTCATATTTCTATTAAGACAAAATTATTAAAACGCATTAAACATATTTATAACCAAGAAGCAAAATTAAAAGAATATGAGATGGGTTTTCCTTTTTGCTGTTTGATTGCTAAGAAATGTTTTAGGAATCATCACTTCTAAATTACAGACTCCTCCTCATAAAAGAACAAATATAGCTCTGTGTAATATACAGAGTATGAATTCTTTAGGACATGTTGGAACCCTTCTTCAAGAAAGCATTTCTACCATAACCAGAATGATGAAGGTTGGGAAGAGAAGAAAGAGAACGAGCTTAGCAAAAGGCTTCACAAATAAGTACTCCACCAAATTTACTAGGGACCCTGCCATGTTTATCTAAATTTACTTGGGAAGCACTACAGTGACATATGCTACAGAAACCCTAGGAAATAAAGACAAAAACCTCACTTGTTCTGCTGCCAAGGGACCCTCCATGGCTGTTAAAGAGCTGAATTTGCCTCTCAGTGACTCATTGGCACTCTATGTGCAAAGTGCTTGCAGGACCCATTTCTTACTGTAACATATAATGCACATTGATTGCTGGGGCTTTTTGTGTCTGTGTGTACACTTGAGTAGAAGATGGTCATAAGAACTGCAGTAAATATATTTAAACATCACCATAATATGACACTGCTATTCTCAAACATTCCTATTACATTCTTACAAAGCTTTGTATCCTTTAATGTATATTTGAAACATATCAAAGCTAACCCTCAACACTGCAGTGTTTTTTCCTATTATATTCATTATGCCAGTGAATATGAGGGCTGTTGTATTATAATTACAACGTGTGTTACACTTAAAGATAGCCATTACAGAGTGGGTCCATCAGTTGATGATGCCAAAGATAGGCTGAAGTACCTCCTTATCCAAGCATCACAATGCAGTGGTTCAAATGTGATCTGCACCCACCAGCAGACAAACTGGCCCGTCCTCACCACCTTGTCCCCCCATGAGCATGCTGCATCTCTATTCTTGCCACCCTTCCCAGTGCTCCCTCCTCCAACAGCTGTTGGGGGGGGGGGCATAGGACTTTCTGGAAGGGATGGGGAGGAGCAGGGACACAGTGCACTCAGGGGAGGAGGCAGAGAAGAAGCGGGGCAGGGGCATGGACTTGGGGGAAAAGGGAGTGGTAAGGGGGCAGGGGCTAGGGTGGGAAAAGGCAGGGTGGGGTGGGGACTTTGTGAAAAGAGTGAAATGAGGGTGGGGCAAGGGCGGAGCATGTTGGGAAGAGGCAGGGCAGGGGCGGGGCCAGGGGTGGAGAGGGGATTGAGAACCCACCGGGCAGAATGGAAGTCGGCGGCTATAGCTGTAATAATGACTCAGTATGCATCCTCTTCATGGGTCACCTCAAAGAAGACTTTCTGGGCAAATGCCCCATGAAATCAATGATATACCTGGAATGCACTGATGATATTTTCATCCTCACAGATCTCTACCACAACTACCACCACCACCACCACCCATCAACCAGACTTTCTTTAGAACATTCCCACACCAGCATCAGCTTTCTGGACACCATGATCAGCTTCAACAATGGAACCCTTCAAACAACTATATCACGCAGATCACCACACCTGTTTTCACAAATCCAGTAACCACCCTAAATGCACCAAGAATTCTGTTATCTACAGCCAGCCACTCAGATATCACAAAATATACTCTGAGGAGAAAGTCTGAGATACACACCTTAACACACTGAAAACCACTTTCACCAGAGAAAGGACACTCCACCAGAGAAATGGATCGTAGCAATTAATGGGCCACACAAATACCCCAGGATAACCTGCTTCAATACAAAAGAAAAATAAACCTTCTGACCTCACACCACTAGTTGTCATCTATCACCCCAACAATCACTCAGTATCTCATCTTTCATGGTTTCTTGCAACATGTGTTAACTCCTTATCAGTTTGACCTTGTATGACGGTCTGCGTATCTTCCTCAGACCTGAGGAAGAGCTCAGTGTAAGCTCCAAAGAGCATCTCTTTCACCAACAGAAGTCAGTCCAATTAAAGATTTTACCTCACTCACCCACTTTATCGCTCCTGTGTCTCAAATACAGCATTTCTAGGAATTATGTCACAATATGCTGCATTATTATTCCCTGATCTACTACATTCAGAATTACTATCTGTAGTACTGATGCCATATCCGCTATGCAGATGCAACAATACAGAAAACAGATGTTGCAATGTTTGTAGATCAGAGTTTAAAAAAATGTATTATCAGTACTGCTAACAGAGGACTACAGTGGCAGAAAATCTGTTTAAGGAGGAGAAGGAGTGGGATGTGATTATTCAGTATATATACAAGGCAGCTTCAACAAGCAGAACTCATCTGGAGTTTGTGGCAGAGATTAATGCTGCCTTTCTGTAGGTAGCAACCTGCCCTTCCTCAGGTAATTTTGCCTGGAGCACAGCAGGCCAGCCTAGTGCAAGGTTCTAATCATCTGACACTTGTTTCACCAGCACCTTTGTCCCTTTGGCTTAAAGACACAGGGTTTTCTAAACCTAAGAACTAGTGGGATGAACTATAACGTGTGAGATTCAACAAAGATATGATGCTTTCACTGAATATCAAGTTACCTGACAGAAGCATAATTATAAGATATCTTTGGAGAAGGGTAGGATTATAACAGGAGAAGGGCAGACAATACATGTCCTTTTTTTATTCAAGTTTCATAAGGAATTCACTTGAGTATTTACACACGTTGCATCCAACAAGACTTCAATATTTTCAGACATGTGGCATTTGTCATTGCTGAGAGCAGACAAGTTGCACTTCTATTGTTATACTGCCAGAAGAGTTTCTATCTGAAAGAATGGCACATACTTAACTAAAAAAAAGAAAAAAGCCAAAAAAACCTCAGCAGCCAGTACACTCTGGCTGTCACTGAATTTAAAAAAAAAAATGTACCAGAGCTGAAATATTGCAACCTGTTTGCACCTAAAGGTACCAAAAGTGATTTACAGTTGACAGGTTTACCCACAAATATTCATTTTGAATGTTTCCTGGGTACTGTACTAGTGCTAGCACGTCTCACTGGGGAATAATCTAGCTAGCAATGCCACATAAAACAGTGACTGAAAAGCAGAGTAGAGGCAACCCCTCCCTTTTCTAAACACGTCCCATGTGAAACAGCGTTAGGAGTCAGGCATCTGGCATGGAGGGATTTGCCATTAATAGAATATGAAGAGACACTGGCAGAAGAGATACAATGTATTGTCTAACAATTATTCTTTTTATGACTCTCTCTGCTACAAACACATCCTGCTATGTTGTTGCCTTGCTCATTAATTACTCTTTATAACCTTTGGGTGAGATAGGAGAGACAGTGCTGGTACAGGGCACAATTCTGCTCTATTTTGTGTTAATACACGGGGGCACACCCAAAAGCGTTCAAGGAGTTTCTTCCCAATGTTCACATAGCAGCAGAACCAATGGGAGGCAGGGGTGGGCGGTGGAAAACATGCTCTCCCCACCAGCTTGTAGGTGTATGTGTGGCACCTTTTCAAGTCAATAGGTATAACTAAAGATATCACCACCAAGGACCCATCATCTCTACCAACCTCCGCCCGCAGCTCTGCCACTGCTTAAAACCTGGGTTTGTTACTCTGTTTGCATGCAGGGAAAGACCAAATACAGCCCTGGCATTCTGCAGAGTGATAGATTATGGGGAAGGGTGGAGGGTGGGTTAATGCAGCCAGTGGCATTGCTTGGCTTTAAGATGGCACAGTAAAGTTGAGATCCTGACTGACTCAGGCACATCAAACTTGATGCAAAGCCCATTACAGTCAGTGGACAGACTCAGGGCCATACTGCAATCCTGTAGCGTGGTCTGGAAGGGAAATGTGGGAGGATGAATGCACAATGATCCTTTATGGAGAAGCTATAAAGAGTGCTGCTATAAATGTTGAACCCAAATCTCCTGAGACATCCTGCCCCATGCAAGCAGGACTTGGGGAAAATAAAACTGTAGGCAAACATCTCGCATTTCTATTCATTTTTTTAATTAAGAAAAGTGAAAAATAAACAGAGGGAATTCCTCCCCTCCCCCAAGTTAATTTTTATTGACCAGAGCAGACCTAATATGAAATCCACAGGCAGAATCTTATTGCTGACTAGCATCTTGTTAGTACCTGAACCTCTGTCATAGGGAACATCAGACTTGCAAGACTAGACCAATTATTTATCTCCTCAGTATAACCTTCCTACTTCTGACAGTGGCTAGTACTGGAGATTTCAGATGAATCTTATAACTCCATAATTCATCTAATTTGTAGTATTATACAATTGGGGCAGGGATTCTGTCCTCAGTTAGCAATCAGCTTACGCCCTGAAGCAGGAGGATTGGTAGAACAGGAAATAAAAGCAGTGGGGAAAAATAATGTAACTTATTGGAAATATTGCTTTGGACTTTCTAATGGATTCCCCTGCAAGCTAATTCTTAGTAGTACAAATGACCTGTGGTAATGTTTTGTAGTGCAGATAGGCATATTCAGCTGTACATATCTGTTACCCAGATTTTAGCTTTAAAAGGGATTATTTACTAGCTAGCCAGAAGGAGACCATTGTTTTGGGATGGGTGTAGCGGAGAGGTGGGGGAATTTATATTTGCTTCACAGGAAATAAGGGTGCTTTCATTCTTATCTCTGCCTCATTTTCACTCCCTGAGCCGCTAGTTGTTCTGAGCTTCAGACCGCTATTCCTTCTCTAGTCTCTTACTCACCCTCTAATGATAATACCAAAGGCATCTCTGGAGCTGAGGTGGTTATTTTTGCTGGGAGTATGCAGGTTCAGAATGGAAATATCCAGTATTTCTTTCTATCTACTGGGAGTTCTTTAATGGGGCGAGAGGACAAGGCAAAGGGAAGTAGAGTGGGCTCTTTTAGTATTGTCCAATCATATCACGGGCACTTTCAGACTGATAACCATTACACTCTCCTTTAGGCAGTCATTTTCCTGGATGGTACCGCAGTGGTGCCAGGCACAGCAGTAAACACAGTACCAGCAATGGCATGCCCCTTACCATTAGTTTTGTTTATATTTCAGAACCAGCAGACTGACAGAAATAGGTTTGGCCATTAGCTGCCTCTTTTGTCATGCTACCTCCTTTATTATGTTTGAGAGATTTTTTTTCCAGGCTGCAGCAGGTAGCCTATAGCAGTGGCCTGGGGAGAGGAGACTTCACTGAGATATGGGCAACAAAGATGAGTGACAAATTGCAATGACAAGTTTGTGTTGACAGTATCTTGTGAATGATGTAGTGATGAGAGGAAGGGGAGTCATTGCCTCCTGCACTTGGTACCCAGAGAACATTTGTCCTGAGGCAGAGCCTGTATTCTTACAAAGAAAGGCAAGGTGAACAACATGCATCCTAGAAAGTTATCCACTACAACATCTGCTTTCTGTGCCCAGGCTCCCGAGCTAATAATCCTTTATAAAAGCAAACTGCTATCAGAAACAGATGATAACAGAACAATGATAAAAATATATAACTATTTATATATGGGTGTGTGTGACATTAGAGATTGTGACTAAAGGCTGTGGAATGAAAAATACCTTCTTGGTCTTCCCAGAAGGAGGACACTATCTGTGCTACTGCACTTTGGTGGACAGACAGAGACTTTGCTGCACTGCCAGCTGTTTAATCAACCCTTGAAAGCAATGTGAATAAAAGCATAGAAATACTGAACCTACAGGTCAAGAATGCAGTATGCGATTTTAGTGTCTTTGCAACTATTGGATGATATGCCGCGGTACTGTGAATGTCAGGATCCACCTATTCACAGCCAGTGGCAGGATCAGGGCCAGCATGGCCTGGGGCATGTGATTATAGTAAGGACAATGAAAGGTAATATATAATTGTTAAGTGAAAAATATTTTATTTGTCCTGATACTACCAGAGTTACACAAAAGGTGAATTAAAAGATGACTTGCACTATGCCTTGCTGTCCAAAGGCTGTACTGGCTTCCAGTTAGCTTCATGGTACAGCGGAAGAGGTTGACTTTAAGCTAGAAAGCACTTTATAAAAGAGTCATAATTCAACCCACAAAGACTGCTTCTCCTTTTGTGAGGTTTGGTCCATCAAAAAAGATCAGGTGGGATACTTGATGGTTCTGTGGTTTGAATATGTGGGAGCTTGGTGAGCTATATCCTCTGATGGTGTAAATCAGCATAGCTTCATTGAAGTCGATGGGGGGATGCAGATTTGAACCAGATAATCTGTCCCTGTGTTCTCAGTGGAGAGTCTTGCACTCTAAAATCCACTATTCCCTTGGACAAAATGGAGGCCTCTAATTTAGGTTATCTGAAAAATTAAAGGGCAAACTTTCGAGAATCACATTCTCTACCAAATACTGTCTTGCCTGTCAATTAACTAAACAGGATTTCACCTCTAATGTACATTCGCCCTTTGTTTCTATTGTGATTGATTGAGCCTCTGGTCATTGTAATCCAGACAGAGCTATTGATGAAATTCCAATCCATGTCCATGCTTGACTTCATTTGGGTTACATTCTGCACACTTAGCCAATGCTTGAATCATGGATGGGAGGGAGTGTATATATATGAATATACCACTCCCTTTACCTCACAGTTGCTGGCTGGGGAAAAAAAAGAATAAAGCATCTGGGGGAGGTGGGGTGGGGAGGATTGTGAGGGGAGGAAGGCAGAGAACAAGGCAGATGGGAGAAGGAACATATGTTACCTACACTTCTCTCTTCCCAGTTAAAGTATTGATTTCCCCTTTGGTTTCTACACTTCTGAGATTAAGTAGGAAATTGCAATGAACTCTCTTCCCCACTGCTACTCTCCTATGCTCTCTCATGGCTGGAAAAAAGCAGATCCTCCCAACAGCTCATTTTCCTTCTTTTTAATTAGACCATTAAAAAAGATCACTGACAAGTGTGTGGTTTTGGTGGTTTGCTTTGTTTTGTTTATTCATCAGTAGCTTTGAATATTTTGAAAGCTGTTGAGTTGTAAAGTACAGACATCCCCTTATTTGAGTCTTCCTCCACCAAACTCTGTTTTTCATATCCATTTGATACATGTGTGAAATAAAACACGATAACCAGGGATAAATCTAATTTAGCTTTGAGTGAGAACATTTTAACTTCAGTTATATATTATACACTGTCTCATGCAACATTAAATCACTTCCCACTACAGCTGGCTGACAATAGGTCAGCAAAATCTTTTTTTGCCAGAAAATGCTGAATCATCAAAAATTTGCGTGGAAATATATCTGTTTTAATGCAATTTTCATCAGGAAATTTCTCTGGTCCAGGGTGAAATTACTGGTCAGAGAGAGAGAGAAAGCAAGAGCTACCTATCGTAGCCAATAGCCCAATGGCTAGAGGATTCAGCTGGGATATAGGAAACTCAGATTCAAGTTCTGGTTGCAGTTCAGACACATCCCAGTGACTTAACCAGCAGGCCACTAAATCAGCCTCTCTCTCTGCCCTAACTAATATTTAGTTATTTATACAAAATGGAACAACTCCAACAGGAGAGACTGAGATATTGACTCTATAGCCCAGCTTCAATCCCTGCTCTGCATTAGGCAGAACAAGAACATGAAGCCACCTCGCCCACATCCTGGAAGTGGTTAACTGCCCTGGGCAATTGGTTGTTCTGGGGTGGGGACGTCTCTCTCTCTCTCTCGTGTTTTTCGTTCTGATATAGAATTTCAAATCCTCAGTTTTTCACAAAACCAAATTCTTGTTTTCTAGCAAGTCCTAGTTTCCACTGACAGACATCTCTTTCTCTGCTACAGTATGGATGGCAATTTATTCGTATCTCTGTCCATATCTGGGATAACAACTATTGTCTTCGCTAAGATATCATATTAGGAAAGAAATTACTCCCTTCCATAGGTTTTTTTTTTTTTTTAAATTATACCTAGTAATCTTGTTGCAAGTATTTTTTCCAGGCTCTAAAATACATTTGCTGCATATCTCACATATCACCTTATTGAAACTGATCCTGGAAACCAATTTTCTTGAGGGTTTTGTGCAAGACGAATGTTATGATGATACTCATTATCATCATGAGACCCAATGTGCTTTAGAACCATCTATATAAAAACAGAGGGAGTTCTAAATGAAGGGTTTAAAACAAAGTGGTTTATTACCTGAGATTATGATAGGAGACCATTTAAAAATGAATTAGACATAAAAGGAGTGACGTGATTTAAGAAAGAGTCTAATGTAGTAGAATACAGTAGAAGTCAAATGGAGGTAGTTTGCATTATTCAATATGCAACTTCTCACATTAATCAATGTTGTTAAAATGAATTGAAAAATAAACATTTTTTGATATTCTTTTATAACAACAAAAGTCAGTGTGAAATTCACCCTTTTACAAAGTATCAGAACAAGACTCATGTATCATTTAAATCCCAAGTGTGCCTTAAGTTAAAGGCTGAAGAGGTACATAGGGTTGTGCTAGTCCTTTGCTCAGAGGCCCAAATCCACAAAAAGACTTAGGTGTTGCAACATTCAGTATTGCAATGTCTATCCTTTAGCTACCGAGAAAAATCACTGGGAAAAGAATGGGGTCCACAAAGACTGGGTTAGATACCTACAGTGTATAGGGAGGGATCGTTACCTAAAAAGAAGATCCACAAAAGCCAGCACGATAAGCAGCGTGCCACCTAGACTAGCCAATAGGAGATGCTGAATACAGGTGTGTATCCTAAGCCACACCCCTCTCATGGAGCTAGGTGTCTAAGTCTGGGCTTTAGGGAGGTGCCTGTCTCTGCTTGTGATTTACAAATGAGAACCCCTCTCCTGCAGTCAGATGGCTTAGGTGCTGATGTTTCTGAGTAAGTTAAGCACCTGCCTCACTCCACACAAAATGTGCAGAGGAAGTGGTTGCCTTCTAACTTTTATCCCAGTGGTTACAGAAGTCATTGAGATGTGGGAAGCTCAGGTTCAATTCCCCTATGCTTAAGAGGGAGAAAGGATAAAACAGATGTCTCCTACACCTCTCACATACATGCTCTAACCTCTGGGCTACTAGATAGTCTAATGTGGGTCCCCTTCACTCTGTCATTCTGAAGCTGTTCCACTTGGGATAAATACTTAAATAGTCACTGGGTGAAGGTCACAGTGGGAGAGAGTCTGGCACTTAGCTTACCTACCTGGGATGTGGGAGTCCTAGGCTCAAGGCCCCCAACTCCTATGACTAATTATTATATAAAAGTGAAACAGACTTAACCGGCGAGATTAAGGAAGCCCTATATCAGAATAGGCCACAGCTCAGTGGTTAGAGAACTAACCTGAGGATTTGTGGGAGGCCTCAGGTCAAATCCTCTTTTCCCGTCAGACAGAGGGGGGCATTAAGCCTGGGTCTCACACATCTGGGGTTTAGTGCCTTAATACTTTTCTGGATCTGGGCTTGAGTGAATTTCACTCAGAAGTGATAGGTTGTCTTCTAGATAGTCTGGTAACATTATAAAGTGAAACATATAAAAATCTGTTTCCCCCACTTCTTTTGGGTCTATTTATTTACCAAATGCAAATAATTTATATGGATAATTCCTATCAATGTGAATAAGAGTTATGCATTTAATTATCTCAGAGAACAATAAGAATATAGCCTCACATTCTGTGCTTCCAATTCCTCTAATACTATATTAAAATAACCAAATGTCACTTCAGTGGGAAAAAAAGGTCCAGAATTTGGCCTATTAACACATATCTTCCATCTCTAATCTCTATAATTCTACAACATCAATTCAAGATCATTCTGACAATGTGACTCAGCTAATAGATTACTTTCCCACATGTTGACTAGGAAAAAAAATTGATTTTAAGTTGAAAACATATTTGTCCTTGGAGACAAACTAATATGATAAACTACATGAATGTATTCAGCTGTATGTGCTCTCAAAAAAGTTCTACATTTAGAAGATATTTTATAGATATTCTATGATGCAGAGATTGCTATTTATTAGTACTCTCCTTTAGGACCTGATTTACCATTGCACCCACTTTACACTGGTAAGATGGGCAAAGGGGCTGTAATATGCTGATTTGGTAGCACTTTTCACAGTCATAAATGACTATACAAGGTGCCAGGCAATGGAGAATAAGGTCCATTGTCCACTTGTGGTAATAAACATGAGAATTCACAACTTCTGAAGATTCTACTTTATTTTTTCTTTTAAAAAAATAGCAAGCACCATTTCCTGAGCATGGTAACTACTTTCCCCCCAGCTTCTGTACTTATTCACGAGTGTTACAGAATGGTCAACATATGTGAAAATTTGATAAAGGATCTGATTAATTGAAAGAATATAGACTTTTGTAATATGGCCATCTAGCTACTAGGAACTTGCCCAACAGACTACCAATTCATTCTAAGTGTAGTTGAGCACCAACTACATGATTTCCATGATTTCCTGGAAATACATGATTTCCATGTATTACCTGGAATGGATTCATGGTAGTGACTTAGAGGTGAAAGACTACGTACTCCATTACCAATTTCCTGAGTCATTCAATTTCCCATCTGAGACACTAAATTCCTCTTTTATTGCAAAACTAACAACACAAGTACATTTTTGAATAAACTGTTCTCCATACAATTAGAGGAGCCTAGGGATTAAATATAGGTTTGAAACAAAACTATGTTGAGGCAAGCTAACATTCAATTCATATGGTATATTACTTTAAATAGAAGGAGTTATTGCTTATATGAAAGAGGCAGCTCTAAACAGCTATCCTTTCACCACAAATAGGTTGCTGACATTAGTAGAATCAGTGGAAACTACTTATATTTCAAAGGTGAGAAAGTGAGAATGAGATACAGTAGTTATTCACTACTACTCTCATTTCATTTACCTCAAAATTGAAAACATCAATAGTTGCCCCTTATGTAACCACTAATTAACAGGTCGCTTGAGCGGGTGTAAGGCCTTGCTCTAAAGAATTGTTTACACATAAGTGAACAGATGCCCCCCACCCCACCCCAAAGTTCTAGAGACTTATATGAAGGACAACGCTCTAGCCCACGCACAGAAACAGGAGTTTGAAAACTGGATTGCTCTAGTGAGCAAAGAGATTCATCTTTCTTTATACAGTATGTTAGGAAATATTAACTTTAGTTACACTTCTCTTCCTGATACAATTTTATAAATGAATCATTTTGCATATAGCTCTTGCTGTTTGCTTCGCCTCATAATTGTTACTTTATAGTTGTCAGCATTTGTCACACCACATTGCCAACGCATTGCCTTCCTGATCTGGAATAATAACCCTCTCATATGATCAGGGGACGTTTAAAGTTCCTCTCCTCATATAGTTCACAGTCTCTTATGAACAGAACAATCAAAATTCAGTGCCTAAAGGACCT
This sequence comes from Chelonoidis abingdonii, assembly GCF_003597395.2. Taxonomy (NCBI): domain Eukaryota; kingdom Metazoa; phylum Chordata; order Testudines; family Testudinidae; genus Chelonoidis; species Chelonoidis abingdonii. The sequence continues at coordinate 100,427,435 of NC_133774.1, read as the reverse complement.
TCTATTGTTGGATATTCAGACTCATTTGCAGTCATCACTGTTTTGGGCTAGACTTAAGTGCTACAGTATCCTAAGAAGCTACAGTTGACCCTGGTCTGTGTATCACGCCTTGTCCTTTGGACATTGGAACATTAAGAGAATAAAACCACACTGCTGAGAGCTACATTTGTACAAAGTACCATTTAGCTGCTATGAAATGAAGCTGTATTGTAACTGAAACATACTCAACTTAATAACCTCTGTTACATACCACAGTATTTCATTTTCCCCAATTAACCCTCCCAGAAAATGGTGAATATTCAGCATAATTATTTTCAAGTTAGCAAAACATTGCCTCCATAGCTAATGCTAATGGCACTCAATGGCTAACTATTTAGGAAGATAAGTCATAAAGCCAGTTCCCTGGGCCATACAGTAGAGTACACTTTGAAACTAACAACCTGATGAACCCCATAAACAATAAGGCAATATTGTACATTTCAGTTCACTTGCCAAAAGCACAGAATATTCAAAAGACTAACTATAGTTCTTGTATATTCCATATCATTATCTTCATTTCCTCAGCATGCAAATAATTAATTTTGGATCCACTGCACCATATAAAGAAAGGCTTCAAGACTTTATCTGGGTATAGAAGCTGATGGGACTTGGCTGGTGTCACATGTGGCTCTCACAGAGGCTCTTGTAACCTACACAAGACTATGAACACTATATGTATATTAAGCTTGATTTCTATTGAAGGGTTCCTTCTTGTTGCACTGTCCACAGTTATCTAGGGATAGCTCCGTTAATGAGTATGCGGTGAGAGAGAAAAAATTACAATATAAGGAGATTCAAGTATGTCTCTTACAGTTGTTGCTTCTTCTGGGGTTTCTTACTAAAAGAAAAAGTCCTGTTTTTCTTCTGATTGTCATATGATGTGACTGGTCTAGAAATCTAGAGATGGAACCCCTTGTCTGGATTATTTTTTGACAGAATCAGGGCTGGCCTTATGAGTGGGCGACTGCCCAAGGCACCGTGGTCAGGGGGTGCTGTAGTCCAAAAGGCAAGAAGCGTGGTGGGCATAGAGTGTGAGGTCACCAAAGGGAGCTTGGGGCAATGAGAGGGTGGGGAGCCCGGGGAGGCAGTGGGTGTCAGGGATCTATGAAATGTTCCCTGTGGTAGCAGCACATCTCAGAGGCATATACACAGTTTAATAAAAGTTTATCATCTTTTCTAAGTGCCAGCCTTGAAGGGGAAAAAATGGCACTTCACAGTTTCACCATGCCCTAAAACAATGGTTTCTAGTGTTTTTTATTTTGTGGATCAGACTCTAGCAGGGATATCATTTTATGATCACCTTCCTCCCAATTTGAAATTATGCAGATCCTTTGAAAACCACCGGCAAGTGCTTCCAGAGCACTATTTGGGAACCACCACCCTAAAGATGATCAGACTTGAGCTCTGTCAGACCAGTGCCAAGAGTCAATTCTAGGTCAGAAAGGCCACCCCACTGAATACTCTCTGGCACCAATGCTGAGATTTTCCAAGATATCTAAAGGATTTAGATACATATCTTCCATGTATTTTATCATAAGACAAGAGTTTAAATCCACTAGATTGCTTTGAAAATGTCAGCATAGGAGTTGAAATCTGAGGCCTGGTGATTTCAAATACAATAATATACACCAGAAGCAACCTGGATGCCAGTGCAATTCCTGAACATAGCAAGTTCTCTATAGTTAATAATGCCTAATAAGTCGGCAGCTGACTGGTTTCAAAGGTAACTCCTGGTAAATTCATTGCAATAGGCATTGCAAATGTAGAAGTCACAGATTCATAAGATATTTAAGGTCAGAAGGGACCATTATAATCATCTGGTCTGATGTGTTGCATCACATAGGGTACAAAATTTAATGATGTGATTCCTGCATCAAGCCTCAAAATCTCTAGTTAAGCTACAGCAAATCATGCAGAAAGCCATGTAATCCTGTTTAAAGATTTCAAGTGATGAAATATCCATCACATTCTTACATAAATTGTTCCAATGGATAGTTACTCTCATTGTTAGTCTGAATTTATGTACCTCTACTTCAGCTTCCAGCCATTCCACCCACATGCATTGTAGGTACTTATAGACAGTGATCAAGTCATCTCTTAACTTCTTTTGATTAAACTAGACTGAGGTTTTTTAGTCTCATTGTAAGGCAGATTTTCCAGACATTGAATCATTCTTGTAGCTCTGCTCTGAACCCTTCACAGTCTGTTAACATCCTTTTGAGAAGCACAGACACCAGAACTGGGCATAATATTGCAGTCACCACCTCATATCATACACACTAGTACCCCCCACCCCCCTCCTACTCAATATTCCTCTGCTTGTACATCTAGGAATCACATTTGTTTTCTAAGCCACCCACATGCATTACTGGGGTGAGGTCTAAACACAAAAGTCATAAAAGCCTAGCTAGGCAGAAATGACAAAAGATGCTCTTGGCCACTAATGGCTCCTGGGATTCCAGATGCAACCAGAGTTGTAGGAGTAATCTCTAGATTGACAACTTTAAGAATGGGTGTATATTCCCTCAGTATACTAGATATATGTGAAGCTTGTATCTTCATAAGAGCTGATATCTTGTGTTTCTTGTTAAATGCTTCCTGAGATGGCCAATGCCAACATTATCCCTTATAAACACCAGAGGAATGAGCATAACACACCAAATTGGTTAACCATAACTTTTTAAATTTGTCATTATTTTTCATTAATCTGAGTGTGGTATGGAAAGATGATTTGTGTGCCATGGCCATAGTGTGACAAATACAACAAGTAGTAGTGATATTCAAAAGTAATAAAACAGGTTAAGTACTAGTTTAGAAACCTTTCTAATTTGTTTGGAAGGTAGCTTTCCCTCCAGATGAGCAAGGCTTGGGCCGGATCCTGTTCTGTGTGGGTGCACTACTTTAATAAGGTAACCACATGGAACCATCCACACAGAACAATTTGCAAGATCAGGGTCTTAAATTGTAAGTGGCTTTATTTTTAAGGGGTGTCCTTCACAGTAATAGACAGAATAAACTCCAGACTAAGATTTTCAAAAGTAAATCTCAGTGTGAACTGCTGGGTTATCATGACTGTTGAAAGCCTGGCCACTTAGTTGTCTAAATATGGATTTAGGAGCCTAAAATTAGGCTTTTTAAAAAATCCTGGTCATGGTGTTCAGAGAATCTATTCTCTTTGGCCCCATTTATACCAAGTTTGAAAAATATAGTGAAGCACCTTTTTAGCAAACCATGCTTAAACATGTTGTATGTCACCTAGGGAATAGAAATAGAGTCCATACCAATATTTGTAAAATATCTAAGCAAACCAAAAAAACGGAGTTTCCATCTTTGTATCAGAAGATATGTTTAAGTACAATTCTCTAGAAAGGTACTAATCAGAGTTTCCAAAAATCCCTGTAGACAGATCACTAGAGTCAAAACAAATCAGTGAGTCTGTTTGTATTGCTGGCTTTAATATACAGTATACAACATTCTTTCAAAATCACTGAACAAGTAAAGAGTGATTTCAATTTTTCTAGGAGCATCATTACCTCTACTGTGGGATTTGTCTTCTCATTTGGAAAACAAAATTAATAAAAGATGGAGATGCCCCAATAGTTTTGCTTATTCAGCAACAGATTTGGGTATATTATTAAAACATTTTAAACACAGAAAAGGAAACATACTGCAAAATATGAATTTCAATATTGAAAAATTCTGTTTCTCACTCTTAACACTCACTGAAATGTTTAGTATAAAGGATAAGGGATCTTTTCACTAATGTATTGTCTTGAACATCAGGTATAGCAGAGAATTCAAGAATACACATAAGAAGTTGAATTACACAGAAAGATATATAAAAAAAAACCTTCATATTTTCTTATTCAGAAAATCCTACCTTTCCAAAACAACAGTTTTCCCACCATCAGATATAAACTTAATGGATGAAAAGACTAACAAAAATAGTCACTTCAGGGAATATTCTACAATTATTCATGATAAAACATGGCAATATATTTTTTCCAAAATGTAAGTAGATAAAATATTCCAGCTATTGAATGTATCAGTGTTTTCAGGGAAGACACTGGTTAGGATTCACAAACGGATTATAGCCACATTTTCAATGAAGTCTCTAAATTTGTGGACACACCAATTAAAAAAAATACATAAGATATATCTCTGTGTGCTCCCAGATATGTGTATATAAATACCAGTTTGCATGAGAGAGCAGATGTGCTCATAGGTTTTACATATTCAGAGGTCTAGCTGAAACCATGATCCTATTCTTGCAGTTGTTACAACAATATGTAGCAGTACTTATCATTGGTGAGGATTTTGCTGTTCTGTTGCTCCTTTTTGTTTTCTTGATCCACCTTCTTAACCACTTCCTCATGCAATTCATATCCTTGAAAGCTCTCTTTTAGTAAGGAACATTATTCCACCTTTCTGAGGTTTCCATCCTTTCATACACAACCCTCATCCAGGAGAGAATACATGTACTTGAGATTTAATGTCAATTCATACTTGGGAGAATTTAAATTCTTGAAAAATAAAGATTAATTTTTTTATGAATGATTTAATGTTATGACATTAAAACAGGTGTTAACAACAGTAAGTACAAATAAATTCACACCCAATGTTTTTCTGTATTTTTGGCAAAAATTTGACCAGTTTCACTTAGTAAGATATTACAATCATACAAGGTACAGGTTTGAACTAAGGAGATGCATTTCCAGGGGGTCAAATCTGTCCTCCTATATATATGTGTGCAGAGCTCCCTGACATGGCCCTGGATACTTATGAAAAAGTGAAAGGAGAAGACTTTGTGGCTTAAAAGCATGCAAATGGCTTTTGCAATAAACTGTTGGCCTTGGGCAGCTGTTTGTACAGTTCTGGAATGTTAATCATCAATGAAAGATCATTCAGACAGCCTCAGAAATACAGCAATGTTTCACTTTTCTATTCAGATATATTATTGTGTACAATGATGTTCTGAAATTTCATAGTGTTTGGAGTAGGGCAGCCAGCTGCTTGGTGAAGAGATTTTCTATTCCTCCTGATGTCTGCACTCATTAGGAGATAATTACCTTGGGCTAGATCAATCCCTTTAACTTCCCAGGAGAAGAGGGGTCTGAGATCTAGTAGTCCCCTATAGAAGGAACAGAAAAGTCTGAGCCCTGGCTAACAGCATCTTCCTTTTTCCCTTGGACACTGAAGAAGCAAGAGAAGCTCTTTCCTCTTCATTAGCTTAGGAGGATGTTTAAATTAGGAAGGAGTGGAGCTTGGATCCAACAACTTTTCACATTCCCAGGCAATTCTGCAAATATTTGATCTAGAGTTAATACTGCCGGATACTTCTATCTGGTTCCTTCCTCTTAGTAACCCCTTCCCTACCTCCAAAAAAACCACTCCTCCCACCTGAGTAAATGATCATCTGGAAACACAATCACATCAGTCTCATTCCTGGCCCTTCTAACTCTCTTCTTTAAAGGATTTAGACCCAGATCCATAAGAGAACTTAGGCATCTAACTCCCACTTTAATGCCTAAAGCCAAAATGTAGGTGCTCTCAAGATCCTCAAAACCTCTGCTCAGCTACTGCCACTTAACTCTGGAAGTGTAAATTTTCACGGTAAGGGTCCCTGAGGTACTTACCTTTCTGCCTCTAGGCATGTGCACAGCAACCTCAGGTAGGTGCCTAGACACCTATCTCACACCTAAACCCTAGTGAGATCCTCAAACCAGGTGAAGATAGGCAGGGGAATGCCTGTTTTGCCTGAAGGGCCCAGTTCATTAGACATTCTCAGAACATGCCTGACTTCACACAAGAGAGCCAAGAAGGGAGCAGTAGCCTGTATAACTTTTAGCCCAGTGATAGGGCACTCTCCCAATTCCTCCTCTGCCTGATGTGGCAAAGGGCACTGAACAGGGGTTTTCTGCTTCTCATTTGAGTGCGCTAACCACTGAGATAATGGGATAATTTAGTATGGGCTTCTCTCAGGCAAAAGCAACTGATATTTCAAAAGCAGCCACTCTGCTTGTCAATACAGCCCTTTAATTTGCCAACAATCAGGGCATAAAGTGGGCAGCCAGCAATGTGCACACATTTAGGCCTCATATCTGCAAGTGCTTCAGCATGTTCATAACTCATGTAGCCCTATTAATCTCAATAGGATCCCACAAACAAAGTTACAAATATGCTGAAATGTTGGCAGGATCAGACGGTCAGACTCTGATCCACAAAGGTACTTAGACACCTGAACCCTGAATTTACATGCTAAATCCCAGTTTAAGTTATTGTGTGCCTAACTCATTTCACAATAAATAAATCAGAGACCTAAATTGCCTAACTCCAGGTTTGTGAATCACAAGCAGAGATAGACACCTCTCTGCAGTCTGGACTTATGTACCTAGCTCCATGATAGGGGTGGGGCTTAGAACATACCCCTCTTGTCAGCATCTCCCACTAGCTTAGGAAGTCCCCTACCTAGCATAGTGGCTTTTCTTAGATACATATCTCCTGCCATTCACTGCATAGGGAACCTGAGTCCCTCACTCAGGTTTTATGGCTCACAGTGTTATTCCTGTGATTGTCCCTTTGTGCTTTACTGTCCCTGAGAAAACAGGGAACCTCACAAGCTCTTGTCTTTCTTTCAGCAGCTCAGGGAGAGGTCTTGTCTACACATAAACATGCATTGGTTGAATTAAATCACTTTAAAAACAGCATTAGTTAAACTGGGTGCAAGTTTGTTTATAACCAAGGTCAAATATGACCCCTCTTCATTTTGTTGCATTCACTGTTGACCTCTAACCCAAAGCTATTATTTAGACTGAGCCAATAACAAGTGTTACTGTTTACACCAAAATACTGATGTATTAATCATTATAATGCAGGAAATATTATATCTCCAGTTAGATTCTGGAGCAGGATGATTCACAGTGTTTTTTCAAGAACAAGGCTTATGGGGCAGAACTGTATAGGGATGCTTGCACAGAATTTGACTGGGTTAGAGATGACCCAGGGAAATACTATTAGCCCTCTCACTTTCCCTATACATTAAATGAAACCATAATTTAAAAAATAAACAAATCCCAAAGCAACACATTTTTTTCCTATGCAGGTTGAATTATGCTGATTTACACATGTTAAGAATCTGGCTCATACTGTGGAGCATAATGTGTAAGGGATTATTCTACTGATTTTTCTTTCACAGCTGTAGAAAAATAAAATATTTTAAAATATGCTACTTTTATTTTTTTTCCTCTTCCTTAGTAATTATCTCTTAAATGATTACTTTTAAATATAATTTCTTTTCTGGTAAAGTCTTTACTACTCTTTAAACAAAAAGTCTTTACAGTGAATGTATATTTCCAGAGATTTGGTCCTAAAACCAAGTAGGAATGCTATCCTTTTCAAACAATCTATATTCTTTTAAATGAAACTAGGTTTACCCTATATATAATACTACTGAAGACAGCACCTGAATGCTCTGTGGTAAATCCTAATTAAATCAGGGTAATCTGTGATGTGATTCAGACCAAGGTAAATTAGATGCCATAGTTTCTGTTTGTCTAGATTCATGAACCATTTCAAAACTTATTTTCCCCTCCTAATGAGCTAATGAATGTTGCCTCATCATACATCTTAGACTGAGTGTGCTTTACTTTGAATTATTTCCATATTCACTAAAGAGAGGTTAGGAACAAAGTTTTATCTTTTTTTCTTCTTTGGGAAAGTAAGGAATGACTGATGATCTAGTTAGAAATTATCTCCTCATTTAGCAACACTTGAAACAGCCACAAAGATACCTGGTTTTAGCAACAAATTACTACGGAGTACATTTCAGGGAGAAATAAAGAGACAGGACAAATGACAGAGCTACGAGACCAAGCACTTTAGACAGGTAGCTTAGAAACAAAAGTAATTAGGTTTCTAAATGTGCCTTTGCCGGCTAAAATTCTTGAATTTGCTATTTGTTGAATGAAATCTACTACTCTGATGAGATTCAGTGAGGTGCTCAGAGTTCTTAGTGCACTGAGGTATTTAGAAAGGACACTGCACGGTTAGGCAGAGCAAGGTTTGGCAATACACTTATTTATATAGAGATTGTCACCTATTAACGTTGGTTGAAATACTGCACAATGAATAAGTATCTTTATTGTTTTCTGACATGCTGTAACACTAATGTAGCAGTGAGAAGAAGTGGAGGTGAGTTACAAATTACACACCACCTTCGCATAGCACAATCTGTCTAGCACATGCAATGCCTACCATTAAAGTTAATGTAAGCCTAAATCTCTTTGACAGACAGATACCAAAAAAGAGACTTAATATCCACAAACATGACTTCCAATCCATGCACCGCTTAACACTCTTGCACTTGTGACATTTCCCAACCACACCTTTATATGCCCACATCATAGCCTATTGGCCTTATGTTCATGCTCCCTTGGCCTTGTTCTAGTGGTTTCTATATGGGCTAGAAGCTCACCTGCATAAGTATCTTTCCATAGTCTGTTAATAAAATATCTAGGTGATGTAGATATGTGTTTTAGGATGAATTCATTATTGTCTCAGTGGTTGCTTTCTGCCAGTTCCAAAAAAAATGTGCTGCCTCCTCTGCTCCTCCAAAAAGCGATAAAGAACAAGAACTAAACCCTTTGCAATTTCCATTCATATCAGGGGAATTTTTTTCAAATGTGACAGCTGCTCTCTTGGATGACACTGCAGGCACTGAGCTGCGAACTTCCAGAGCCAAAAGTTTAAATTACAACAACTTGAGCTAAAGCGCTTCTGTAGGGCTGTACCATTCTCATATCCTCTATATGACTGGGCATAGAGTGGGATCTGTAACACATACTCACTAATTGGTTACATATATTAAAAGACTCTCATCCCAAGTCGCTGAGGCCAACAGCAATTTGAAACCTGGATGAATATTCATTATTTTGGCCCAGCTTACAGGAACTGAACCAGGGACTTCCAGAGCTGAAACACATCAACTACTGTACCTTGAGCTAAACTTTTTTTGGCATTACACATTCATATAATCTTCAGGTCAGGTACTGACAGGAACCTACAACACACTCCCCAATGGGTTACACAAACACTTCCTGGAGCTTTATGAGTGAGTTAGTGCCACACATATCTTCTCTTTTTGAGCTCTTTCTCTCTATAGTTGTGAAAATTGTCAAGCAATAAGGCTGGATTCACGAGATGGAGAAAAATATAAACTCAGTCCATGGAATTTATTCTCCCCCAGCATTTTTTCTCTTCTATGTAAATCAAATATTTGTTATATTTTATTAAATTAGGTCAGCATTTTAAGGACTGGTAATGATGCAACACAAATTATAATATAGGTAAAATTCTAGAATCCCAAGAATATGAGTGTCTGAGAATATGGTAGGACTGATCAGATTTTGTTCACTTTGCAATATTATTTTTCCTCTAATCCTTACTTTTTCCTTTCTCATCTTCTGTCTTTTTCATTTAATCTTTCTAGGTTTCTTCAGTTATGTATTTTTTTTTAAATCAGTGCTGTTTAAAGTTATATGAGTGAGAAGCTAATGTCTGAAAATAAATATTTCTTCAGTTTGCTGTTTTTGTTATTTTAAAATAAAACTCCTCCTCTTCCCTTACTTCCTTCTCTGTGCCATCCAACAGTTTTGATGCAGCAGTTTCATCTCATGAAGTAAAACTCACTTTTGCTCATGAAAATCACCTATCATTTGAAGGAAGGGAACAAAATTGCATTGGAGTGGCTATTTTTTCCACATGGGTTGTACACAACTAGTCATTTATTAAAATGTATTTGGTTTCACTTTGGGCTAGATCTTCAAAGAGCTGTTTTGTTTTACTGTTGCTGTTTTACTTTTTTAAAGACTCAGCCAAATTCTTTTTCATCATTTTGCACTGCTACAAAACTTAAGCCCATACATAATATTAGAGGATTTGTGCTTCTAGCTACTTGATTTTTGCCTGAAATTATGACTTGCTCCAAAGACTTCCATTGACTTCAATGGAATTTGGATCAGGCCTTTGGCAGAAAAAAGCACAGTTACTATGATTTGAACTACATTTGAAGTGTGGGAACAACAGTGTGTGCAAATTTTGAAAATATAAATTGTTCCCATAATCAGAGAGGTTGGGCCTTTTGAAATTCTTTGTGTATGAAAATTTTACGTGAAACTCTGAGAAATTGTCTACATGAGAAAACTGCACTAGTTCAACATAAGGTGGGAATTTAAACTCCTTATTGACATTCATATTTCAGTTTAGGAATTGCTTTAAATCAGTTTTTAAACAGATTTAGTTAAACCAGTGTAAACTTCCCTGTGGATGCTCTTCTTTTGCTTTAAAAGTGGTTTAATTTGGTTGATCCTAAACCTGTTTCTCATTCACTTAAGCTTGGTTTAAAATCACAAACAAAACACTTGATTTAACATTCATTAAAACTTCTCTCATCAGAAAACTAAACCACAAAAAAATAGAAAAAAAAATTGAAGGATGAAAAAGGATTAAAAGGTTGCAAAATCAAGCACACTCAGGTTAGGAAATGCTAGTACAAACATTGCCTAGGCAACCTTAATATGGATCTCTTGTACATTACAATACAATCTTTAATTACATGCCAAAGTCACTATTTGTGAAAAGTTTGGTATAAGTGACTTGCCAAGAACCACATAGGAACTTGGTGGCAGATGCAGGGATAGAATCTAAATCTCCAGGGTAGCAGACAATTGCCTTAATGACAACACCATCCTTTCTCTTTCAGCAGTGCCCTGCCTCATTCACTACATGCATTCAAGCTTCTGTAAAAAAAAAAAAAAAAAAGTCAGGAGTTCTATAGACAACAGACTATTTCATTACACAGCTCTTATTCATCCCCAAGGCAGATGAACCAGGGATCCTGTGTAAAAATAATATGAGATCATGTAATTAAAGACTATGTTATAATGCATATGCAGAAGTGAGCTGAATTAAAGTTACATGGGCAATGTTCATTCTGGCATTTTCTAACTTGAGAGTTCTTGTCTTTGCAACCTTTTTAATACTTAACTTTGTGCTTCCCAATTTTGTATGGTTTATTTTATTGATGAGAGCTACCTTAACTAATGTTAAATCAAATTTCTTGTTTCTAAATTTCTGTAGGTTTTTGTTTACTAGAAAGAAAATATTTTATACATATGCTGTTTAAATAATAAATCACTTATACACTTATTGTATTTAATGTATATTTTACTGCCACTGTTATCTTTGTTAAGCTCCATATTTCACCATTCAATGTCATGTCATCTAATATATTGAAAGTGATTAAACTGTATTGAAACAAAACATATTTCAACTTTTAATGACTTTTTAAAAATTATGTACCAGAAGACTGATCAGGGACTCATTGCTATAATTTCCCACTGTTTTAGAAGGTAACTGTTTAGAAAGCCCTAGTTTGTAAGAAGCCTATAAACAATATACATGAGAATGAGCTGGAGTTCTCTACCTTACTGTCATGTAATCTTTTTTTAGAAAAGTAACAAATAAATTGCCCTTTGAAAAGAAACAGAGTAACTCACCTCAGGACAAACCCAAAGGAGCACAGTAGGAACTTATCAATACACAGGCTGCTTTCATTGTAATGGCTCCTTTGTAATAATAATAGTTATAGGTAAATTGGTTATCAAAGATGATTGTCATAACAACCCGGGGAATAGTGATTCTCCCCAAGTGTGCAAATGAACTGGAGGGAGGAAGTGATGAGTGGCTGATTATCTCTGATGTCACAATTTTACTGTTCACGCAGCAGCACAGGGCACCAAATATATACCGTATGGGGGAAAAAATGAGGCTTTTCTGGTATTACAGTTTCCCCAAATTTCCTAAAATAACACAAAATACACATTGAAGATCATTTTACTCCCATATTAATTAATGGCTGGAATTTGGTTCAAATCCCTGTGGCGAAACAAACAAAACAAAAAAAGGTGAGACATTGAGGCAACCTGAAGTATGCTCTTGCTACTGCGAAACCACAAAGAGACACTTTTAACCCAAACTATGGGTGTCCACACAGCCGGGGTTTTTTTTTAAATGATTTAAACCGATGCAACTTTCCTGTGTAGACAGGATCTAATAGAGAATGATGTAAGAGGTAAAAAGACACAGTTGTTGCCCTTAAAAACTTTCTAAAGTTACCTTTGCAGCCAGTGAATATTATCATGGTATTCCCTATAATTTAGTGCAGGAAATATCTTAAGGATGCATACCATGAACAATGATGTAATTTAGTTGCAATGGGAACGGAAATGTTTTTACAGGTGATGACTTTAGGCTTTCACATACACCCTTTCTCTCTCTCTGTCTCACCCATGAGTGACCCCACTGCATTTAGCATCTATCTGGTTTGGCCAAGTCTCAATGATGTGTAGAAAATACCTGGATAGGAAAGCATGCACTTTCTTATACCATTAGTGAATGTCATATCTCGGCAGGTCTAGGTCTCTTCTTATTATGTACATCCCTGCTTACAACACTACACACTATACCAATGTTGGTTTTGTTCCCATTAGTGTTAAACTGATAGAAGCCTACTCGTCTCAAAAGCTGCATCAGATTTTATTTTTAACTCTCAATAATGTTATCATCTGGCTCAGTCTCAGGGCAAAATGTGTAAAAGGCATTTATAAAGAATCTATAAACAACAGTCCTATATTCTTTAATTAAAAAAACCCGCTGCATGAGCTCTGCAAAAGTTTTGTCAGTTCAACTGTATTAAACATTTGATGAATTTCCGTGTACAGCTGGATATTTATCATCAAAGTATTCTTCAGTATGACCAAAGGCAGTTAATTCTCTCTAGATTACCTTGGTGCCTGCTTTGATGCTGTGTACATTTCCCAGGGGTTTGGATACACCTGGAAGTCACTCTAGGCTAAGAATGAACACTATCTGTAGATGATCTAGCCCTTTCTGCAGCCACTGAATTTCTCTTTTTTTGTCTTGAACAACACTAAAACAGGAAAAAGGAAGATTATTTCTTCTTGAAAGGATCATATGTATGTATTAATTTTACATACATTTTACACATAGCGCCTTTCATCCTGAAGGATCACAAAGCACTTGCAAACTAAAATAGTCTCTGACAACATGAGACTATTCATACAGATTCTTCAATTCTTGCTCATGTTGAATCAATGGAACTAGTCAATATGAGTGAGGGTTAGAGAATGGGGCCCATAATGATGCCTTTAATTTCCAGCAGGATCCTTGATTAAGATCAAGGAAACATTTTAAAGTTGCCTCCAATTTGTCTTACAATACTTTTCTTATTGTCCATCTAAGATTATACGTTCCTTGGATTTCTTGGATTTTACCAATAATTGAGAAAACAAACAGAGGGTGGGGCTGATTCTTATTTGGTCTTCTTGACTCCAGATAGAATCTAAATAAAAGGCAAGTAAGAAGAAACTAATCATAAAACTAGCACATTTCTGCCAGCCCAGAAAATAATGTGCCACCTATACGCAGGAAAAACATAGGGAAAATCCCAAAATTTCATTGGAAGAGACAGGCCCTCTGCCATTTATTTCATCCAAATAACATCCAGAAGCCTTGTCAACATTTTCCGGTGGACTAATAAAACTTCACGGGTTTGGTCTGAACTTTGTCACTTGTGTGTGAGTGAACTGGGTACATGTGTGTTCTCTGAAACTGCATTTTATTTATAAATAAACAGATAATCCAGCACCAGATTCTTCTTTGAATAAAAATGTTTGTTGTTGAAATCAGCCCCTGTGACTGCCTGAGTTGGATAATGGACTGGATGGACTATAGCAACTCAAGCTAGACAAGCAAAAAAAAATTTGGGCCCTCTGGATGCAAGTTAAGAGTCAGTACACTGGCTTGAGGCTCAATCAGAAAAATCCAGTTGTTTCTGAGTGGAAACTTGCATTGGCTTTTAGCTAACCAGAAAATAGTTTTTTCATATAAAGATAAATTCTTCTTAGCTTAGTGAAAACAAAAATATAGTTATATTTATTCATACATAAAAATTGGGACAAAATATATGAAACCAAATGCATTAATGTAGTATACATTGTATAAAACTCTATGACATGTAATTTATTATTGCTTTGAACTGTATAAACAGACCATTGTGAATGACCTGTAGTTCACTTTAGACAATTCAAAACAATAGAGTCTATAGCCAAAATTATGACTGATTTGTCACCAACATATTTTGTAAGCCTTTTGAAGCCAAGGACATCTTGAGGATCAGCTCCAAATTGGATGTTAGGATATTACACTTTATAGTATATGTATTGTTAAACTGTATATTTTTATTCTACAAACTATATTTTTATTCCAATAATTACATACTTGTGGTCATTGGGAGAATGCTGATTTTACATGTCAGGCAGAGGTCACTGTATTTGACAAAGGATCCGATTATCAGAATGTATTGTACATTAGTTTCCCACAGATCTAGCTTCACGGTATCATATGTTATAGCCTCTTGAATCCAAAGGAAATGAGACTGCAACCTACATTATATTTGTGGATCTAGTTCTTTCTCTCTGCTCAGAAACACAGGCTGGTCATATACCGTTTGCCTTCAAACAGTTTTTCATTTTGCGAGTTTGCATACTGATAAGATTCCTGTCTTTATTTAGTTTTTCTGTAACACTGTGATTCAATAAGTGAAACAAGTGTATTTGGCAACAATTTGAGCACATCTGAAAATCAGGAAAACAAGATAAACCTCTACCCCAATATAATGCTGTCCTCGGGAGCCAAAAAAATCTTACCACGTTATAGGTGAAACCGTGTTATATTGAACTTGCTTTGATCCGCCCAAGCGCACAGCTCTCCCCACGCCTCTCTCCCCCCGAGTGCTGCTTTACCGTGTTGTATCTGAATTTGTGTTATATCGGGTCACGTTATATTGGAGTAGAGGTGGATATGTGATGGATGGATTTGTTAAAAATTTTTTGTTGAAAAGTGGGTTTTGACCAACAAAGCTTTTAATTTTACAAACCTTTACAAAGTTTATTTGAATTATTTTTTTCCCTTTAAATGTTTAGAACCTGCACAAATTTGGAACAGTAGTGTGTGTAGGAATCTTTATGAGGTTGGTAAATTCCCATCTTAGGTGCATACAGGACACAGTTTAAGTTCTATTCAAAGCAGCTTTTAATATAGAGAACGTCTACTGAATGGTGAGCAACTAGAGACATGATGGGCCAGATTCTCAGGGAACTGAAATTTCCACATCACCTCAGAAACTAGAGACACAGGAGAACTGGTTCCGATATCACTCCCCAATACTGTCGCAGCTTCCAGCATAGTGGGTAGTGATGGGTAAGATGGAAACATGACTATGGGCGGCAAGTTATATACCTACGTGGTGCCTGGGCACCAGCAATATTCAGAGCCCGGGGCTCAGCTCTACCAATGTTTGGGGCTGGGTTCCCCCCTGGCCCCACCTGCCACCACCCTGCACCTCCCCAAGTGTGCCCCAGCCCCTCCTTGCTGGCCCCGTGCATGTCCCTGGGGCCCGGAGGCAGCAGAGCATCCCTGCCTCTTCCATGCAGCTCCATGCTGCCTCCCTGCAACAACTGGTGCCGCAGGGTCCTAGTGCCCCCCATATCGACTGCCTGAGCCTGCCCTTCCACCTCAGACCCTTCCCTTTTCCATCGGGACCCTCCACGAGCACAGACCCTCCCCCCCTGCCCGCAGTCACCACTCCTGCCCCATGCTGGGCAAGGAGGTAGCCCCATCCCCCACCTCCAGTGAGGCTACAGTCAGGGGCAACAGCTGGGGAGGAAGCACACGCAGCACCCCCTGGCATCCACCACGGGGGAGGCGAGGGAGATTCCTGGGCCTGAGAGTGGCCCTAGGAGCACATGCAGTGACAGTGGTGGGGGTGAGTGTGCTGCCCGGGGGGGGGAGAGGAGAGGGGGCTCCTCCCCCACAACTCACTGCTGCCGCCAGGGAAAAGGCTGGGGAGAGTCTTCCTCTCTGGCTCCTGTCCTGGAGCAGCCTGCCTGCACCCCAAACTCATCTCTAACCCTGCCCCACTCCAGAGCCCTCACCTCCCCACCACACCCTCAATCCTCTACCCTAGCCCTGAGCCCCTCCAACATCCAAAACACCTTATCCCCAGCCCCAGCCAGACCCCTCACCCCCCACACTCCTACTCTTGCCCTGAGCACCTCCCACACTCCAAACCCTTAATCCCCAGGCCCAGACAGAGCCATTATCCCCCCGCACCCTAACCGTCTGCCTCAACCCTGAGCCCCCTCCTGCATCACAAACCCGTCATCACCATCATCACCCCACAGCCCTCACGCCACTCCACACCCTTCTGCCATAGCCCTGAGCACCCTCCCTCACCTCAATCCTCACATCCCCATCCCCACCCCAAATCCAGCCCCACCCCTGCACCCCCTTCCATCCCCAAACTCCATCCCAGAGCCTTTGGCAGGTGGGGGGGCAGAGTTTGAGGGGGCAGGTTCTGGGCACTACCAAAATTTCTACAAACCTGCCGCCCATGACATGACTAGACTGTGCTGCAGTCTGACTATTCCCAGCTGGCAGCATGGCGAAAAATATAGGTCTGTATACAGTTTTATGGTAAACTGCATTTAATTTAGCCTGTAGATTGATATAAGATTTGCAAAATTTAACATGCCCCAAATTGAAAAAGTTTGGGTTGTAGATTGCAATAAAGTTTGTTTTTCTAGTTCATTTGACCAAACTGCTGCTACTTTCTTAGTACGTCGCTTACGCCATAGGGATATGTATGTATTGGGAGATGGAGATCAGAAAGGGTTCATGGTGGGTTTAGACGTCTTTCCAAAACTAGTACAATTTAAGAAATGTTCTGTTGTAACTTCTTGTAAAACTAATACATTGTTCACTGTGTGTTCTCATTTAATGTCTCTCAGCTTGCCTGCATAGATTCAAAAGGACAGAATTGTGGGACTCACTATATTTCAAATATTTGTGCAGTTCAGAATAAATTCACATTTAACCTAGAATCAACATACTCACATTTTCCATTTGAATTGGATATTGGTATAATAGTTCCAGTGAAAAAATAAATTACACCTAAGAATTTCTAAATGCATTAGTTATATGAAATGTATATAATAGTCACACACATATGATAAAGAAATATATGGAAAATATATTCTATATATTCTTAAATAAAGATTCTTGCTTATTCACATATAATCGTTTACATGGATATGCATGCTATCCATGTGTGTATATATAATATGTGTGTGTATGCATGTGTATTTAAGGTGGTATATGTGTTTTTGACACTCTGTTTAAGACATATGACTGGGTATCAAGACTTCTGGGTTTTGGTCCCAGGTCTGTTACTGACTTACCTTGTGTGCTTCGGCAAGACAACTACCATCTTTATATCCCAATTTACCCATCTGCAAAGCAGTTTTAATAACATTTATCTACCACACAGAAGGGAAATGTTGAGAGGTTTGTTGTGATCCTCATGACAGAGGCAAGGCAAAACTCAGCTGTAGTAAATACAAGGGAGAGAGGGTGGACAAGCAGAAATACACTTTAGTTCTTAGCTCACAGACAGAGGAACCCCAGATTATTTTGCACAATATTGTGACATAGGTTCTGACAATATCTTGGCTGGAATTCAGTTATCATGAAATAGGTTGATGACTATACTAGAAGGTTAAATCACTAAATAAATGTAAAGATCTTTGAGAGTCTTGAATGAAAAACACTATCCCACAAATGCAATTTATTATGCAAACAGCGATAAGAATCTGTGGTTCATGTTATTCATTTTAGTTATGGTGATTAAGAAAAAAACCTAATATTTGCTTAAAATAGTGTTCTGCCCCCCCCCCCCCCCGGCCCCCTCTCCCTGTCACATTATTGGCAGTAAAATTGTCGGCTTCTATGTTTGCAGAAAGCAAATGGGTTGCAAACATAGCTGAAAATTTGTATATGAGCCAATATTTGCAGAACGTTTTTAGAGATATTCACTCAACTCTGGAAAAAGGTTTGGTTCTGATTCTACAGCTGGACAAAGATTCAGTAGGATTCTTATTTTACCCAAATTCTCCCTCCTCATTATTGACAAAGTGATATATGCATAGAGTTGCTTTTCAAAAAGTACCACAGCTCAGGTGAGAAAGAGAGAGAGGAAAACTAATAGCAGGTGTGAGAAACAAATTCATGCTGTTGCCAAGACTACCTAAAGGATCCTTATTCAGTGTTTCCAAGGAGGATCCCTTTCATAGCTACAGTCAGCACAGTAAACAATTGGCAGTGCTTTTGTAAGGATTGCTTATCTCTTGCACCAGCCACTTAATTCCTTTAAATACTGAAAATGGGCTCTCTCTTCTTAGCCTGGGAAGAGGCAAAATCTGACTATTAACCTATTGTCTTCCCTGAGGATCAAAAGAGGCACCAGAGTTTTTAAGTGATGGCAGCAGCTTTGTCTTAATTTAGCAGCTGCAGAATGTGTTTCTAAAGGCAAGGCAGTGGCAGACACAAGCACAACTAATCTTTTATATAACATTGTTTTGGGGAAAATATCACTTTGCACATTAAACATATAAAATAGTTGGTTCTACAATCTTGTATTGTTTGTGTGTGTGTATCTATCAATAACCGTATATTTACATGGAAAAATACACAACCACATTAAAATATATATACAGCACACAAATGCAGTATATGTAGTTAAAAAGATTTTTCACTTTTTACTGGTTGGTAAGATTTTTCCAGCAGTATTCCCTATTATATGGACAAGGACTACCTGCTCAAACTGGCAAAACCTCATACATACAGATTTTGATCTCAATTACATAGGTGTAAATCCGTGAATTAAAGAGTTATGCGGTATGTACTCCAGTGTAACTTGAATCGAAAATCACAGCTACAGTGTATATAGTCTATTACATGATACTGCACTACTATATATGAGTGAGCAGTATGATTATTTAAAATTATTTGTATGCAGAAGCAGATTTTAGGTTACTTGTCCTGTAATCTAATATAAATATCAATCCTGCAAAGAGATGCTTCTGTCTAAATAGGTAGTTACTTTAGCTCCTTTTCAGAAAGAGATCCAGTTCTCATTTATGTCCATTAATAGTTCAACCCACAGCAGTGGAAAGGAGTTTTAGTGTATATGAGAATCAGGATCTATCCTTCTATAATGCACTAAAGCAAGAGTTCAAAGACTAAAAGTACAAAAATACAAAATAGCCAAGCAAAAAGGAAAACTATTCTTTTATATTTAGTGTTTCTGTTGGATTTTAAATGCTGCTCCAATATCTTTCCATGATTTAGTTACATAAGTAGTCCAAATAATTATTTGAAAATAATTCATAAATAGTCAAGTCAAATGACTGGGTGATTTTAAAATATCTTTTCCAGATTTGAAGTACTAAAGTAAAAAAGAATGAAAATGTACAAGCAAGTAGAAGTAGTGGTGGCAACTATTTAAAACAATAAAATCAGGACATGGATTTAAAGAAAAGCCTACATAGCGTTACTCCTTTTGGCCTGAGCATTAGCTGAATTTGGGGGTCTTGTGGGTTTTTTCAGTTGGGATGAGAAACTGATGATGACATTTCTTTGCTACAATCCTGTTTATCTGCAAAGAATGTACAAAATTCGGTTTCCTTGAACATACTAGGAATCAAACAATCTGTAGTTTCTTTGCTCACAATTCCAAGCCGTTTTCCAGACAGCACTCTATCCAAAAGTTCTCTCATCTTTTTCTCAAAATCACACTACAAGTGCCTCGCTGGCTGGCTGATGGGCTTCCTTGTTGCTTTTTCTGTATGCTTCTGTGGTGTTTCTCCTGTTTTCTTCTTAGACAAAGGCATAAAGGTGTAAGCAAATCAATTTCTCCATTCCTACATTTATCATCAGACTCCTGGGAAACCCCTTGGACTGCATGGGCCATTCACTGCCCAGGTTTGCATGCAGTCTAGTCCTCGGTGATGATTAAACAAAGGAGCATTTATTTGTTCTCTCATTTATCCTAAATAGAAGGCAGCTGTCACACCCAACAGTTTCAGGAAGATGGTGCAATTGCCCATCCCCCAGAAAAACAGAAGAGGAGATCATGTATAAAATCCAAAAAAAGACTTTTCCATAATGCTGAACTGCATGTGTCTATGTTGGAAAATTGGATCCAAAATACAATTAATAACAAGTAAAAGGGGATTCAAATTAAAAAATGTGGATAAACTCTCCCCTGGGTTAGAACTGCTTTGTGTTACTTACTAGTGTAAAGCAGCTAAGAAACCAACATGGCCAATTATGTAAATTAGGGCTGTCCTCCCATGGCTGGATATTGATCTGGGGAGAACAATGAAGACTTAAAATCCACCTTTGAAACCTTCCAACTTGTCCTTCTGAGTTGCACTGTGGACTCTTCAACTGCAGTCAAAGATCAGTGCTATTAGGTTAATACAGGAGAGAACCAGTTATTATTATGTCTTCCACCCCACCGTGTAACTTTACCTCTGCCCTATTTCACTGCCACCATAAGGAATGCCTCAAGGAGATTTTGGTGTCAGACTTCTCTTTAAGATATTTGAAGGTCAGTGGGTAGGGTGAAAAACAGAAATGTTGGGGCAATACAGAAGAAGTTTTATGAATTGCAAACATGTTGCTTATTCCATTGGGGGTGAAACCCGCCTCCCAAAGTAGACCGGAGTGGGGAGGAAGAAGCAGAAAACATGGAATGAAAATGTCATTGAGTTAAGCTTGGTTTATACCACATACATTTGCTGCATGTGTTCATTCAGATATAAAGTGAAGTTGCATCAGCCTTCCTCAAATTTTCCTCCAGATGATAATAGTTATGTTCCTCCGATCATGGAAGAGAAAACTTTATCATGTGATTCATGTGACCAATTGCAGCTAACCAACAGTGTGAATTTTGCGTATCAGATACTAAATATTTTCAGAGTAAAACAACTGTAAAAATGGCTCAATAAATTTGAATTATGAATACATCAGAAGAAATTAGGAGCTGCACAAAAATATTCCAGAAGCAGAAAAAGAGGCTAAATTTATTTGGTGAATTATTTGCTTTATATTATTTGCTCTGCTCTATTATTTGTCACACATTTTTAAATAGTAATGTGTATAAATTCTGAAGGAGAAAACACAGATGTGTTGTTACTTTGAGAGCTTGTAACCATGTCATATTCACCATATGTATTTTTATTCAACAGCTGCAATTACATCATGAAACTTAATTTGCTCTACACATGAAATATCAAATGATATTTTTGGTTGCCTGGTGACACTGCTCTTTTATTTTACATATCACAGAAAGTCTTGTATGGTATATATTCCAAATGTAGCTTTCTTATAATTATTATGCACTACCAGGGGGGTTAAGCTAATTGGTCACATGACTGATGATCAAATGATGGATGGCAGAGTGAGAAGTAGTAGTGCTCCTCTTCTGTCATTTTTTACTTTATATCTCCTATTTTCTCATGTTTTTATGTATGACAGAGGTGCCCAGAGCTTTGGATAGGTGCTTTTTTATTTGGAGTTTGCATCAGACTGAAATCCAAATAAATATATTTATATATAAGGATTAGTGCATTGTATACACTGAGGTTTTAGATGGCTTAATAAAAAGAATGAGTCTGTGAACGTTGGGGGATGTTTTGGGGTTCAAAAGTTGGGATTATTATTTTTTTTAAAAAAGCTCATTCTATGCAACATATATAAAGGAGAGCTGGACCAGAAAAAATGCTTTTTAGCATTTTGCACATCAGCAGTTACCCAGCATCAATTTGCTTCTTTCCTCCACATGTTGAAACACAGCTCAGAGCATTAAACCCATTCTCCAGTGATTGGGACAAAAGTAGGTTAGTAGAGTGGGTTGCTAGGAGACTGGTGTCAGCGTCATCTATGACCTTGCAGGGTAAAAAGAAATTGTATAGATTTATCGAGCTCTGTGACACATTGTCTAAGTCCTCTGCTCCGGCTGTCTTATTCCATTTCTATCTGCCTCAGCTCACACACACACACACACACACACACACACACACACACACACACACACACACACACACACACACACACACACACACACACACACACACACGAAAATACAACTCCTCTTCTCAATCCTCCTCAATGCTTCAACATTATTACTTTGTTTCATTTAACTCCAGTATATTCTCTGAGCTAACAAGCCACTGCAAAAGCAGCATCAGCAAAACTTCATCCTTTTAAAAGCCTGTTTCTTCATACTGTTGCTGTAAGAAATATAGGAACCAATTCTACTGGGAACAACATTATGAAAAATGTATAAACATCGCAAAGTAATTTTGCTGTCACATCCAAAATGTTTTCTCAAAGTTGCACACACACCATTTTTACAGCTGAAGTGGCTTAAGGTTAACCAATCACATACTATAGGGAGCTCTCGCATTTTTGTTATCTTTCTGGCTTTTTGGTAACAGCTGAAGTTACCAAAGACAAAAAAAAGTAGTACTTGCACAAAAAAATGAACGTTTAAAATTTCTCCTCAGATGTGCAAACCTTTCTGTTAAGAAATTCCCGTCTTGTCATGCAGATTCACATGCTTACTGCTAAATGTTATTCTTTGTATTTTTAAAAATGATGGATAATAAAATCCATGGAGGGTTGTTTTTGTGAGATTAATATTTACACTTGGCAAAATGACTGCAAATAAGAATTTTAATTAAAATTTATTATTTTATGTTTTTAGATTTACAAAAGGAGCCTTTGCATAGCTCAAACCACACATGGGTTATTTTTTGCAATAGATAGACATACATATACAGTAAACTTAACTTCTTTCAGGAAGGAAAGGACTACTCCTATACGTAAACAATTCCCTATATCCATTCATTCCAACTCTCTTGGCAAGTCCCTAGTGAAAAAGGTAAAATCCAGCACTATTCCATAAAGGCCAATAAACTCTGATTGTATCTAGGGTGACCAGATGTCTTGATTTTATAGGGACAGTCCTGATATTTCAGGCTTTTTCTTATATAGGTGCGTATTACCCCCCACCCTCATCCCAATTTTTCACACTTGTTATCTGGTCACCCTAGTTGTATCAGACCAGCTGAGAAGGGAGTTCCAGAATTAAAAGCCCCTCACTGAAAACTTGTCTACACCGGGATGTTAAATTGGATTAATGTTTGTTAGTTCTCCTTAAAGTGCCTTGAATCCCTCCACAGCCTTTTTTTGAAGGAAATTATTTGGCATCTGAGGTCACAATAAGTAATTTTCCCTGGAAAAGGAGTAACTCCACTTTGCAGTGAATTTGTTTGTGTGGATGCATTCCTAACTATTCTATTCTGGCAGTCCTCCACCTACTATTCCACACTGCGTTGCTTCATACATGGATCAGCCTGTCTTTATTCCTGAGTGCCCCACACTGCTCCAGGGCTGTCTTGACCAGATGTCGCCTCTCTGTTTAAATGCATGATATCAAGTAGTAGTGAGTTCACATACACATTATAGCAATCATTCCCCTCCCTGTGCTTCTGCTTGGGCTGCTTCAGAGGTCCTAAACTTGACTGCTCTCTTCAGAGAGCTGCATGTTCAATCTCATTTGGAATGATAACTACAAGATAGACAAAGTGGATGAGGTAATATTTTTTATTGGACCAACTATAGTTTAATTGCTGCATTTAGAGCAGAGAAAATAATCTGACCAATTTTTTGCCAGTCCAGTAAAAGATATTACCTTACCTACTTTGTATCTCCAATATCCTGGGACTGACACAGGTACAACAACACTGCATATGACATCTACAACACACTGTCGGAACAAATAAAGAGGAGTGGGCATTCAATAAATCCCAATGCAGTTTAAGAACCTATCTATTGAAAGCCATCAATAACTCCTCTCCTGTGCATTGCCAAGCTTTAGCCCACGGCATAGCAGCACTTTCCTTTTAGCACTACAAACCTCCATGAAAACAGCCCCAACAGTTGATTTACCCACACCAAATTGTTTAGTGATTGACAGGTAACAATGAAGGATGTGAGCTTCCAAGTGGTGATGGCAACATGCTTCTCCATGCTGAGAGGACCTTTCGTGTTAGTCTTCTGCTACTGCAGCTCCAAGGTGAATTGTGTGTAGATTTCTAGGAAAGAGACCTTAGTCATTCTGAAGTTCTGCTGACACTGCTGGTTGTCCCAGGTCTGCATCTCTACCCTGCCCCACCAATCCATTGCTAATTGGCTGAGCTCCACAAAGCACAAGGGTTCCAGATAAATGCCCTGCAGAAATAAGTTACTGATTTCATCCTCTGCCCTATCACCATGGCATCAAACAGCCTATGAAACTGCAGAGCCAAATCCAACCACCTGCATGATTGCAAATGCACGTGCATCATCCTGTTTGCATGAATGACTGACCACATCACTCAGCACTGGGTCCTCCATTCTGCTGACAGCAGTTTGAACACGGCACTTGCAAAATTAATGGATACCAGGAGAGGGATCATGGGAGTTCGTTAGTTTGGCTACCAGCCCCAAAATCTGTTTAGTTGGTGGTAGGCATTTCCCAATACACCATGAGAAAAATCACAGAGCATACAGCTGAATGACAGAACATTGCACCTCTGCTCAGAATGCTGAGTGCTTAATTTAAACAAGCACAGAGTTATGCCAGTATCATGATTAACAAGGAAAGTATTTTAAACTGGCACAGTAAAGCAGTGTGGATACATGTCAGTTCCCTATAGTTTAATTGCTGAGCTTAGAGTGGATAAACTAATCTGATATCAACATCCCTGTGTAGATATGGCCTGAGACTACCTTGCCATTAGCCATCTCACATTTAAATCTGTGGACTGTAAACTAGAGCATCTCAGCTGACTGCAATTGTCATAGAGACACTGACACTATGGTGAAGACCATAGAACTGAAAACTTATATTACCGGTGGCACACACAGTGATGATGTCTGTAGTTAAGGTTGCTTAGACGTTTCTAATATAAAAAGGGATTTTCAATTGCTTGTTATTTTCTCAAAATTTTACCTTTTTGGCTGAAAATCCGTATGCTTGTCCTCAGACTGGAGGCATATTGTTTGAGAAAGTTTCATTAAAAATGTCTGAGCCATTTCCAAGCATAAAAAAGGCAAAGAACTGCAGGTTTTCTTACAATTTGTTTTTTAAAAGATCTCTATTCCCTCTGCAGGTGGTAACACAATCTTGACATATGACAGGAACATAGTTCCTAAATTGTTGATTTGTCTTCTATTGCCCCAGTGAAAATCCAATTTGATTTGGCTGTGTTAAAAAACGGTTTAGAAAATGTACTTTCACATGCCCATTTGATTATGTTAAACAATTACAATGAGATCTCCCAAGATTCTATTGGCCCTACATATGCAAGCATAGATACATTGAGTAAAAATGTCTATTAAAAAGACAATGTCTTAGAATTTTCCTAGGTATACAGGGCATGCTTAACAAAGTGAAGTGAAAGTTTATGAAATATGTTCTATGAAAATATATAGGAAAAGAGGCAAGAATCCAAATGACTCTAAAATCTTCCCTCCCTGAATGGAGTAAATGAATATAGTCTAGAAGAAGCCATATGATATACGCGGGTATATGTGGAAGGCACTGAAATGAGTCAGATTAAGGTTAAGATTTTTTTCATGGAGGTTGTAGAAGTCATGGAATCCATAACTTCCAGCAAGTTTGTGAATTCATCCCTATCGACCAGGAGCTGCGAGGTCCCCCCACAGCTCTCAGTTGCCGTGGGAAGCAACGACACAGCTCATGGCGGCCATGGCCAGCAGAGGCCCTCCTGCAGCTCCTGGATGGTGGAGGAACCTCCACAGCTCTGAGCTGCTGCAGGCGGTGTGGCCACAGCTCCTGGCCACCACGGGCAGCACCCCCCCCTCGCAGCTCCTGGCCACCGTTGGCAAGGGAGACCCTTGAACTACGCGTCGCTGCAGGTGACGTGGGGTCCCAAAACTCCTGGCTGCTATGTGCAATGGGGGTTCCCCAAAGCTCTGAGCCGCTGCAGGTGGTGAGGCCCCCCAGAGCTCTGAGCTTCCACAGGTGGTGGACTTTCGAGTCTGCATAGGTGGGGGGGGGGGAGCCCAGAGGTCAGAGCAGACCCTCAGAGTTGCTCAACCTCTGCAGGCATTGTGGGGATCCTGCAGCTGAGCTCCCCATCTTGTCAAGGATATTTTTAGTAAAAGTCACGGACAGGTTACAGGTAATAAAGAAAAATTAGCAGAAGCCCATAACCTGTCCCTGACTTTTACTAAATATATCCATGACCAAATCTTAGCCTTGTCATAGTTTCTTCCATGGGATCTAGAAATGTACATCTAGAAATGGAATGAGGCAAGAGCGCCTGCTGCACTGAGCACACTTATTGTGCAGTGCAGAGTGTACTACTGCTGTCTACCAAATAGTAGCACATGATGGAATTTCTTTGTTTTATTTTTTCCTTACAAAATCACCCCTCAAGGGGGCATGTAGGTTGAAAAATGGAATACTCAGATTTTACAAAATGACAAAGTCAAGTTTATCTGCAAACT
The DNA here is from genome assembly GCF_003597395.2 of Chelonoidis abingdonii. Lineage (NCBI taxonomy): Eukaryota > Metazoa > Chordata > Testudines > Testudinidae > Chelonoidis > Chelonoidis abingdonii. The sequence continues at coordinate 100,400,831 of NC_133774.1, read as the reverse complement.
TAACTCAATCTAATGATTAGAGCTGGCTGGAAATATTACAATGGAATAGTTTTCTGTTGCAAAATGCCATTCTGGCAAAATCTAATTTCATGGGTATATGTCGATTTTGGCATGTTTTGATTTTGTTTTGCTTAATTTTGTTTTGACTTATATATAAAATTAATATTTCAATGTTATATATATTATATTTTTGACATTGTTAAAACAAAACATTATCAAAATACATGTTTGGATTTTTCCACCTTTTTAATTATTATTTTATTCTACCATATTCAGCCTCTGCTCTGAATAATGTACCTTTTGTTTTTGTGGGTTTTTTTCCTCTCTGTAGGCTTTATCATCACAAACATTAATGGAATTATATACACAACACCATTGTGATGTGAAGAAGTAGCATTATCACCCTTTTACAGAAACAAAATTGAAACAGATTAAGTGACTTGTCAAAGGACAAGCTGAAATTCCATGGCAGAGGCAGGAATAGACCATAGATCTCTGGAAAGATCCCATTGACACCAATGTGCCTTGGATCACACCCTCACTGTTCACTGAGGCAATGCTCATAGTATGAGGAAGGCATCATGCAGAAAATAATGTAAATAAAGACTACATCATAATGCATACGCACAACAGGGTAGAGTTAAGGTTGAACAGGCAACCTTAACTGTGTCATTTCCTAACTTCTGAATGTTTCACTTTGCAACCTGAATGATCATTTAATGACTTTATAATGGAACAGATAAAGTATAAGAAATAAGACTAAATCAAAAGGAAAGAGGCATTTTTTTCTAACACCCAGTGCTCCAGCCTTTAGAAATAAGAGTCAGCAGTATCAACATACTTATCAGAACACTTATTATGTTAATAAAATAATTAGAAAAGGGCCTAAAGCAAAATCCTAGGTCCTAGCCCTCTGAAAACTTTGAGATAATCTGGACCTATAGAAATATAGTAGGATGTTAATTTAAAAATGTGTTCACTGACATTCTATTTGATTAAACATATTCGATTAGGTCCTCGGGGGATGTAAATCATCATAGCTCCATTGATCTGGCCCACCATTTATTAGTAGTGGATGAAGCTCAAATGATGGGCTTTGAGTAGTTTTATCCAATAAAGATGAAAATGATTATAAGTTTTCTAACTTATTTTGAACCTCAGATAAGGTTCTTATTTTATCTGAACTGGTTTTCTACCTCTCTAACAGTAAGGGCCTTGTACAACCATTCTGAGTCAGACAGGGAAGTAAGAAAACTTCTAAATCAGAGCTATAAATATGGCAAGATCTTTTATTTTCCTGCAATTTAAGTTTATCACCTAACTTTGGAAGAAAGTTTTTGATTTGCTAGCAAACACTGTGCCACAAAGAGAACTTCCTTGCAACTGTATATCACCAGAAGCTGTAGCTTATACACAAAATCAAGGACTATATTTTCCCCAGAACTAGGCAATATAAAGACACAGATGATTTAGGAATGCTGATTTATAAGCAGAATAATAAAGAGTTCGAATAGTGCAGTTGTACTGCTGCTGGTCTGCTCTGTGTTCCATTGCCTTTTAAGATAGTCATTACAAAACAACAAAACATGGTACTGAAAAATCAGTATTCCCCTCTTATTGTGACAAATTGTCTTGCAGAGTAAAATAAATTTCAGTGGAGAAGTCTAGTCCAAGACCCATGCACTGCTTAAGTCCCATTTCAGATTTATTTGGAGGGCTGAAATGGTGTCTGGTGCTCTCTCTGCGTCTGGTGCTCTTTCTCTGTACAAAGAACAATTTTACACTATCTCCAAATGTGCAATTAAAAATATGTGGAAAAATCTCTGCACACATTGTAAATTGCAGGATCAGGGTCTAAACAAGCACCCTGTGGTAGGCCATAAAGAAGCAATATGGAAACAGCATTATTGGCCTGATCTAATAGCCATCAGTCAGTCAGTCAGTGTTTCCACTGATTTCACGGGGTATTGGATCAGGTCCCATATTGACCCCAAACCTTAGACAAAAGATCCATTTCTCTTCAAAGGGAGAATGACTGCTTTCCATTATTGTTTTACCCCCTTCCCACCAAAACAGAGAAATGATACAAATATTCACAGAGCTGAAAATACACTTGGCCACAATATCTCACTCCGAGGCTTACTCTACCTGATAAATCCAAACCAAAGCTTCCATTCACTTCCCACCATAATAATATATGAATAAAGAGATTTTTTTCTAATTTAACCAAAAGTAAGTGAACACACCTAGAGGAAGAGGATGTGTTTTGTTGGGGGGGAGGGAGAGTGGTAATATTTATCTTGGTTTGACAAGCGTTAGCTATTGTTAATAATTGCAGTCCTTACTACAGCTGATCAAAAGCCAGAAAAATAATTTAAAAAAACATTTCTAAATTTCAAAGTTGTTTCCATTGCACATGGATCAAAATGCACCAATTTGTTTATTTTTGTGAAGGTTTCCACAAATATTTTAACTAAAATGTTTATCAATGTGGTTGTCAAACATTTTCATGTACCAAAATGTTTGCTTTCATTAAGAAAATAAAATTTGAATTTTAAAAATGGTAATATTTTAAATAAACAAATCACATAAAATGTGGCAAACCCCAGAAAATGTAGGTAATAGATACTATTGAAACATTTACCCAAGCAACTTAAGAGCCTAAATCATTTATATACTTTTGAAAATGTTACCTACTGCCAACAATTTTGCATGAAAGGCATTTTTGTACACCATTTTGTAATGAAAAAATGTATTATATGAAAATAGGCTTTACTATTGCAGAAGGGAGTTAGCAGTTAGAAATGGAAGAAAATAATTGAGATCATGGGCCTATGACATAGAACTAAGTCAGTATAACCAGCTAAGGATCTGGGCCACTGAATTCATCTGCCTTTAGAAGCATGATACAGTCCCTCAGCACAGGATACATCAGATATTACTGTACTACACTGATAGCACAGTGGATATTTGCTGTGATTACATGGCTCAGCTGTTCCCAGGTAGCTAGGATGAAGCAAAGGTATAGAATTCCTGCAAGGTGGTGGTGAGTATTTTTGGCTGGAACTAGGAAATATCAAAAATGTCACCTGTGACTTTTCTAGCCTGATTTCTACACCATGAGCCTTCAGATAAGCATAGATAAGATTCACAAGGATGATTTCTGTGGGTATTGCAGTATATTCACAGAAAGAATATCTGCACTACAAACCTGATTCTAAGACTTATGCTCATCCAATCAGAGAACAGAAACATTCATGTGACTCCTGTTTCCTTTAGAAAAGTCACATTATGATGATTGAATCTAACAATAATCTCCTCATGAACACGCTAAAAAGTTATTCACAGAAATTATCTGGTGAATAATTTTGAATAATTAAACTATCTGAGAAAACTGAGAAAATCACAGACATTTTCTTAATAGAAGAAGATGGTAACTTACTCAGTTCTAAATATACATAACATATGCAGAAAACACAGACCCACACACACACACACTGGGGGCCACAATCATTGGTACACTCTGCTTTGAGCCATTCCAGTAATCCAAAGCAGTGGTAACCTTCCTAAACAGATCACTTAATTAAGCTAAGTTTACTGAGGTATCTCATCACCAGAGTGGTGCAAAATAATGAGAGAGTTTCTACGGATCTGGCCCTAATATATATGTGTGTAAGTATGCATATAGGTATGTATGTACGTACAAATATATACATGGGTAGAGGCCCCATACATAGAACATGTATAATATCATTCAGTTAGATTTCTAGAGGCATCTACATGCACAAATATTATTTGCATATATAAGTACTTATACATACATATATCATAATGGCCTATACCTACATATCCAAAATCAAGAATACTTGAAATTTTCCTAATTAGAATTTTATATATTATTTTGAGAGAGATCCACACAAATGCTAGAATCCAATATGCCACATTTTTAAAGATATATATTTAAAAGCACTATCACTGTTATCTATCAGCATCATCAGCTTGCTGTATCAAAGCATCAAGGCCATCAATAAGCCATGTTTCTTTTCTCTCTTTCTTTCTTTTTTGGACCTGACATAATAATTCTACCTGGAACAATACTAGTGCAGCTGGGCTGCTTTGGAAAGCAGCATTAGCTTGAAATGTGCAGCAGCGTGATGAGCTCAAGATGGATAAACAGAAAAGAGCATTGATCTGGACAGCAGCTTTGAGAGATCCAAAATTCTGTCCTTCCAATGTCATTGTTAGCAAAATGTAGCTGAGAGTTTACTGGTTTGTTTCCTTCTGTTTCACCATAAGCACATTCAGCCCTATGCAGTTGGGAAATTGGCTAAACTTCAGCTACTCTTCACACCTATTATTGTGGTCAAGCAGGAACAAAGAGCAATTTTCCAAACACTGCCTGTGGCAGGGCTTTGTCTTGGAAATCTATTCTCCTCCAGAAAAGTAAGTCACTGCAAGGTTTCTCTAAAGCAATTGGATCAGGATAATTCAGCTCAGTACTGGAATCTGGGCCACCATCTTTAATAACAACACATTGACTTTTTTTTTTTTTTTTTTTTTGGTGGTATAGCATTAAAGCCCCCAGGGTGCTGCACATTCCATTTTGGTTATACAAGCATTGTTAAATAAGCAAATCAGTTACCTGTAAGCAAAAGAAATGGGTTGTGTACATGCAATGTATTAGCACCTTTGCTTTAGGAATAAGTAGCTCTTTCTGCTGTGGATGTGTTTTATATTAGACAATTAGTTATATTGAAGATATGTAATATATAAAGTTATTATGAAAATACATTATGTCTGCAAATGTAAATGACTTCAGATATATTTTAAGCCAGTGCACAAAATTTCTATCTTGTTTTAGGGAGAATAAAGATGATAAAAGCATGATCTTACCCTGCACTGTGCAATCCATGGCCCATAAATATGTATTGCAATGTACAAAGAAACAGAGACTGGGCACAGAGTACCTTGTAAATGTCTAATTTGAAGATTACAAGGAGGAGAACTATTGAAGTAGGGAAAAGCTACAACAGTTCTGAAATAAATTTCCATAATTTTGTTGCTAAAGTAGCTGAGGCAAGCAGTTTAAATGTGCTAGAGCTAAAGTTTAAAGAACTCCTTCCATTTCACTCAGGAAGCTATATTACCTGTTCAAAAGGTGCACAGAGTGCTATCCTTGGAGAGCAGTGTAGGAGAACTGGTTCAGGGCTCAGCCTTAAAATGCTCCCAACTTAGGAAGGAGTGGCACATGCATTGAGAAGCTCAGGCTAGAAGCATTTTACCTGCAAAGTCTGCTTGTTAGTAGATTTGTGCTTTCATTAAGGAATCTGATATCAAAACAGCCTCCCAAACATTTACTAATCATCAGATCCCCCTGTTGGGAAACTTAACCAATTCATGTTTGTCCAGCACTTTGACATCCTTTGATGAAAGGTGCTGTAGAATTGCAAAGCAGTATTCTTCTTGGGTCTGATCTTGCACCAATTAAGTCAGTGGAAGCAGGATGCGGCTCATTATTAAAAATAACAATGAAATCTAGGCAACCGCCATCACACACAATCAGGATAGATAAGTGAAGTCTATTAGGAAAACTAAGATGTTTCTTCTTTTGGAATAGCTTATCCTTCAAACCATTTTCTTCTAGGCATGAAGCTCAGTAATGAAGAATACCAGTGAGGGCAGGAACCACTGCTGAGCCAGTGGGATTCAAATCTGCCAATGCTGGGGGGATAAGAGCCAATGAAACCTATGGCCAGTATAACCCTCTAAACTGGAGAACTGGGGGTGGGGGGAATCTGATTCTCTCCCCAGTAAGCCTGTCTCACTCACTTCCCCATTGTGGAAGAGTAGAGTATGTTTTCTGGAGGGGGCGGTGGGGGGAATCAGGAAAGCAAACAAAAGTTCAGTAAAAATAACACAAAAAGAAAAAATGTGCAAGGACTGAAACACCAACAAGTAGCAATTAATAATGAGGTGAAATAACTGTAGGGATAATACCTTGCATTTTATCTCTAGTCCTCCCCCCCCCCTTTTTTTTTTTTGGAAAAATGTTAAATTAGACCCTGATGCTGCAAGGTCTAATAATACATGTGCTTAAACTTATGCCCAGGCTAACCTCTTTGAGGTAGAGTCTGTGAAGCACTTTTGGGTATTACCTAAATAATAATAGCAATAAATATAATAAAGTTTGCTTCATTAAATACCTGAGACAAATGGCAATGTTACAGAATTCCACTAACATTTTCAGTTTTACTGAGGACATTTTGTAAAGTGAAAACCCAGATATTTCTCCCCAGGTTTTTTGTCTCATTAAAATTTCATTAGGAAAGCAGGTACTAAGCAGGTAAAGCGTACTGCTTACCTGGACAGCCTTTCATAAAACATGTTCATAAATAAAAGGATCAAAGACAGAGAAAGATGTCAGACTGGTGTGGTAATAATGTGTGCATGGTTGGGGATGAGAATGTTGTGCTTAAGAGTAAAGAATGTGAAACTTGTTTTATGAATGTGGTAACTGAAGAATGTCACAGAGGTCAACTTATGTACAAAGAAGACAATCATGGAAACAGTTAAAATTATTTTACTAATTTAGAGCCTACAGAACACAGATGACAATGCTGATGATGTAAATCTGCAGAAGAATGTCACATAAATAGAAGCAAGAAGATAAGATATGATATGGTAAGGAATGATTTGAAATCCAATAGAAATGCAGTATTCTCCCCTAATTCCATTTTAGATATAATGGATATAGGTATCCAACTTTCCCTGTGAATTTTGGCTACCAACTATCTATTTTGGTCAACACGGAAAAACTCTTATATGCAGAAACAGGGATGGTACTACCCTGAGCACTGAACACATGCTGAAATAGATACCATTTCTTTGGCTCTTGAATTTATAGCATGTGTGTGCCCTATTCCGCCTTTCTAACATTTCTCTTATGATCTATCACCAAATGAATTAATACTCTAATATATCTTTCTTAGGGAAATTCTATATCTATATCTATATCTATATATATATCTATCAGTTCCCTTAGCACTGCATACATAAGAACAGCCTAAATGATATGCAAAGAGGAAAATAAGATATTGGAGTTATATTCAGCTTTATTCTTGAACAAATTAGCAACTTGTAGCTAAATATAGACTATGGATTCCAATAAGATAAGATTTACATTTAGGAAATGGCAACACAGTTCTTCAGCAGCTGCAGTCTACTCACTTGGCACTATATTTTACCACTGTTGACTCTGTGGCACATGGCTCCCTTCAACCTTATCCCTTTCATCAGCTTCTGCTCAGGAACTGTGTCTACAGAAATGGCTGGGTAAGCATGGAAGATGAAGGACTCAGGTGGCATTTTGGTTTGCATTTTCTCAGCAAAGACACCTGGGTCCTTCATTTGTCAGGCTCTCTGTCCACTTCCCCCAGTGAGTGACCAGTGAGCGAGCTTGGCAGAGACAAGACCCTGGTGCCCTTTGGTTTGTTCTGCTGCAGTAGAGGCATCTGCATCCATAGTTGACCTTTTCCGGCTCTGCTGTAGGCTATTTAATGCAAAAATATGTTAGAAAATTATATAAAAGATCATACCCAGAAAGGGAATAAAAATTCTGAATGAAGGCTGAAAATCTCTCCTTACCTCACCCCCAATGGGCCAAACTTTACTCTCACACCAGTATAAACTTGGAGTAACTTCCATGACTTTGGTGGAGTTACTTTGGATTTTATACCAACGTAACTGACAGATGAATTTGTCGAACTGTGTGTAATCACTGCAGAGTATAAACCTCTAGAAGGAGTCTCTGAAGCACTGCAGGACCTATAATCTTACCTTTATGTCTCAACATGTAAGGTTGTGTGGCTGATAGGGCAGCTTTACAGCCCCTTTGAACTAAAAGAGCAGAGCCAGAGAGCTTTAGAAGGAGGCCAGGATCTGGCCAAAGGAGTTCCCATAGTTCCAATAAGCATCCATATTTTCACCGTCTGGACCAAATTTTTTGAGGTTCGTCCATCTGAATTACGTGTGGTGGAAGAAGAATCCAGTTCATCCTTAAATCTACATATATTATTCAGAGAGGAGATTCACACGGTATCAGACTGGTACACAAGTAAGTTTTTCATTGTGAAGGGTGGAAATCACATAACTATGCAACACAGATAATACATAAAAAGGTAACAATCCTTAATCTTGCTGTCACTTTAAATTTAAAAATCAAAACAAAAATATTGCTTCAAAATTAACTTGATGTCTTACAGTGTTATACATATTACATTCACATTTGTGAATATTTCATACAGTATTTGATTAAACTACAGTAGGCATGTAAAACTCAGTTGTGCCTTTAAGTACCGAGTCTGTATTTGGGGGAGTGAAGAGTTGAGTCCCCATGCAGCCACAATCTGGTTCATGATATTTATTATCTACCTTAAAGAAACACTACAGGCAATATATATGACGTTAAAGACTTGAGAATTAACAAGTACATTCTGACTTAAAGCTCAGAATGTAATAACTTCAACAACAGCCATTGAGTCACATTTACAAATTAGAAATGTCACTTGAAAACATGCCCATTACTGCTACCATTCTGCTTTATCAGAGCTCTTATTAACACTGCTTTGAAGAAAGAAAAGGGCATACTTTAAAATGACTAGTCTAAAATGCTTTACCATTTCAAAATAAAGCATTATTTTGAAGGTTGTGCTGTGCTCTCTAGTCTCATCTGTCTCAATAAATTTATCAAGATACTCACAGAAGAAAAAATGAGAGCTTAGCAAACTATAACCAGGATAAAAGCCTGATTTGGACACACCATTAGAAATCCACCAGATCTGGAACAGAAGGGTCAATCCACAGGTAAAGGCATATGGAACTTTTAAGCTCTCTCTCTCTCCCTCCCCCCACCTCAGCTCTGGCTTAGTCTAAATGTCATTTCCACTCTTTTAATATAGGATTTCCAAAAGCTCTCGGTGTTGGCCTAACTTGGCTCCACTGTTGATTATAACAGGAGCACAGTTAGGCCAACACTAGGTGCTGTTTTAAAATCCTACCTGTATTGCTTGTTTTAGCAAGAGACGAAGATTGAATAGGCTTGGAAACTGAACTCCTACATCACCGTTACGGCTAGACTGCATGGGCGAGAGTTAACACATATTAGTGGGTAGTATGGGCAACGCTGAACTACAGCTTCCCATCATAAACACAGGTACCATTTGAATCTGTCATTGTGACAGTTTCCTCAGGACACTCAGAGCTGTAAGCTACTGTGTTAGCCCTCTGCCTCAGCAAGGGAGAGCATCACTGCGGCATGAACTGTGTGTCACCTCACTGTCACACCAGTCTGTCCTCCTCATCAGCAATCCTTAAGACTGATGTCTTTACCCTGCCTTGCATGTAGCAGCCAGTCTGAACCCTAGTCCCCAGAGTGTCTCTCTGCAGTGTCCAGTCCCTTTCACTGGACATTCACAGAAATTGTTACATTAATTGCCTCCAAAGAGACAGAGCATGCATCAGCCAGCTAGATTAGCTGAGGACTCACTCTTTACTTCAATACTACACCACCAAGATCATTTATAGTAAAACTAAGTTTACTAAAAAAGAACAGAGATTTATGTGATACTAAGCAAGATAAAAAGAGACAGGCATGATTACAAACAAAACCAAAATAACACACTATCTAGTGCCTAAAACTTATTCTAGCAATAAGCAATATGTCTTTGCCTTAATAGCTTTCCCACTTACAGCATACCCAGCCCTTCCTGGTAGGATTCAACGTTCACAGAATCAGAGGGTGCTGCTCCCTTCATTCCTTAAGTGATGGATAACTAAGGGGTTCTCTCCTCTTCTTTTTCTAGTCCAGTAAATGTTTGAAATGTATTCTTTTGAAGCATATCTCCAGATAAAGTTTTTCTACCCTGATCCTTGTGCTGGCCCCATGCTGTTTTCTCATCCTCCTGATAGCTGGTGCTTACCTCTGATGCAAATGCATTTCCATTGTCTTTGCCTTACAAAGCTGGACCCAGGCAGACTGGCAAATCCACATTCCTTTGTCTAGGACAAATTTGTGTATCAGGTTTCTCCACAAGGTATATTATGATCATATTTCCAACATACATACACAACTCTTTGTACATCATCCGCACATACATCGCATAATGATATTCATGACCACCATGTCTCCAGCTTTCATGAAAGATCTTACTCAATACACTTTTTATAGTACAATAATATTGTATACAATCAGTTGATTCAATTGCTTATTCTGTGGTGTTCAGATTCCCTGGTCTCCTCCAGTGCCTCAATTGCCACAGTCATCTTTCACCAACTTTATACTGAACTAATAAAAGAAGGGGGGTGGGAGGGAAAGGCAAGAAAAAAATTGGATTCAGATTTTCATTTATTCATTAAAAACTTATGTTTCTGAGACTGGGAACTTATTTGGATATCTGGTAAAACAGTTACTTAGTTACTGCAGTTCCAAAGGCCCAAAATTGTACTGCCATGAAAGTTATACTCTCTGTTACAAGTATTATAGAGCATGGTGACTGTTTCTCAGGCTACTGCTCTTACACTTAGAATGGGACTGGAAAAAGCATTTGACAATGCACAGTGGGGAAGAACCATACTGGGCTCTAAGTAAATTAATTTTTTCCCATCCCCAAATTTTAATTTTATGGCTAATAACAAATATATTTTAATAAAGATATTATCCCTCAATATTGTTGGAATACTGACTTTTAAAAAGCACAGGCAATTGGCTCAGACTTGGAACGTGTTCTCTCCCAGTGTATCTCAGAGAAGAACGTTGGTGGAGAATGGATAAAGGTATTCTTTATTGACTACCAGCCAAGAAAGACACTTCTGAGTGACCCTTGAGTCTTCTCTTTATTTCATGAGAGAACAATATCTCAACAGAAACACTAATACCTTGATTGAAAGCCCATTAGTCCTAATTGCACAAAGTCATAGATGTAATGGACAAGATGAATCATGTTTCCAAGGACTTCAGTGGGCTCAGCAGCAGTCCCAGTGTACATATATGTAGGAGGAGTCACAACAAATTGTTTCTTCAATTCTATTTTACTAAAAGGCTAAGTGAAAAGACATATTACATCTGGATTCAAAAGTACTGATAAAAAAATTCCACAAACAACTGGCCTTCTTTTAAATCTTATCTCTTTGATATCAGTTTAATGTCATTGAGTTCAATGGAATCACTCCTGATTTAGATGAGTGCAAGTTAGATCAGAATTGAATACCTAATGTTGAGGTTTGTTTATTTATTTTTAAAACTCTAAGGTGGAAAAAAATACGGGAAAATGTACAGTTTGCAAAGGAAACATGATTGTCTAGTCTAAAGGTTGATTTTAAAATCAAATACAAATATAATCTTAGACAGTCTTTTCAGCTAGGTTTATATTCCAGGATTCTTTACTTCAACAATCAATTTCAGCCTCTGTTTTGTTTTCGGGGTTTCAGTAGCCAGATACTACTGGGATGGATGGTGTATTAGAACAACAGAGGGAAGTAAAAAAAAAAAAAAAAAGATTAGATGAAATAGAATGGAGGGAGAGAAAGCACAACCCCTTGCCACTGAAGCTAATAGAAATCTTGAAGTGGGAGCAGGATTGGTCCCAGATGGAACGGGGGAGGGGGGGGGGGGGGGGGAGAATTGTATAGGGATTCTTCCCCAGTGAGTGACAAGAATCAAACTAAAATTTAATGGATAATCACATATCTCATTTATATCTAGGAAACTTATCCTCAGCTATGACAGTATTTGCATCAAAACAGAAAGAAGCTTATAGGGGTGCCAGTGAAAGGGTTAACAGAGAACAGCATTTATACATTTCAGTCCATCTGCAAATCCCACAAGCCATGCAAAGAACTAGTGTGCAGCCCAAAAAGTGGATTCTCCAGAGGGCAGTAAGACCCATATTACTTTTGGAGAAATGATGACAGTTAATAAACTACTCCATTTCTATTGTGGAGAATCTGGACTTGAGATGATTGATGAGACCATTAAAGCTTTGCTACCTGCTCCCTTTCCACACGTTTGTTTCAGATATGATCCCAAATATACTAATACTAAAGACAGGAAGCAAATATTCATTTTCAGTAGATACATTGACCCAGAAAAAAAAAACCACTGTCTTTTCTAAGTCTCACAGCCCATTGGATCAATCCCGTTTCAGAAGAAGCTGAGTGGCTCTGCATTCTGCAAACAACACGCACGTATTAAGAACCATCCTAGATGCTTTTTTGAGAAACCTCAAAAACTGAACCATTTTTGCATGGAAAGTTTCCTATTTTGGAAAGAAGCCACTATAATTTTCAAAACTTTGCAGATACATGCCAACAAATATCAGCCTTGGCACTAAAGCACATGCCATTTTTAAATGAGACATGTTGCAATGCAAACAAACAAAAAAAAGAGGAATCATTTAATTTGGTGAAAAATTAAAATCTTGAAGCCATGAAATGCTCCAGAAGCAAATGACATTTTTTCATATGTCCTGAAAAAAATATTCGTAAATTTTACATAATCCTGCTGTTAATAACTCTAGCATTACAAATACAAAATAGAAAATCAGAGGTACATGTAAATCAGTTTGTAACACTATCAGCGTTCCATATTATACAAAGTCCACTGTCATTCACCAGTCGAAGTAGTATTCCTTTACAGACAAGTTTTAACTGTGCTGCTCAGGTGATGGTGTTTGACATGTGATGCTATTTACTTCCCAAAACAATGCAGACAGGAGTTTCTTCTTGACAGGGATTCTACCCATAATAGATTTCCAGTACAAGGAACTGGTTCATCTCTCTCTGATCCCTATGTGGACAAATCTTTCACACAGAAGTGGGGAGATCAGCTGCTTCTGCAGTATGCCAGCACTCATCCTGATCCTGGCAGGTCCCTCTTCATGGGTCCAAGTTCTGCATTGGTGTTAGGAGAGGAAACTGGATGGACTGCTGGAGAGACGTAGACCCACTGCGGATTCTGTTGGCTGCCATGACCTCAGTGGAGCTGTGCCATCAGAGAGCTGGGGCATGCAAATACTAGGAGTCAGTTGATATGGAGACATAGGACTTAAGTGCCCTGGCCTCCAATGGATACACAAAGCTCTGCTGGATTTGGGCAAGCATCACACTATTGCCCCCAACAGCATGAGGGGTGGGAGGAAGAGAGAATCCTTGGGGAGAATTCTCCCTCATTAGCTCCTTCGCTAGCATGGCAAGGGACTAATCATCTGAGTAAGTACTGATGGATTGGGCTTTTGAGTATATAGTCTCAAAATGTTCTGTCATTTCATCATCAAAACATTCCTAAATACATTCAATAAAGCAAACTCCAATGTTCCATTTGCCAAAAAAATTAATCCACAATAATCAAGTAATGCACTGAAAGGATAGCACAAACATTTAATGGTGTTTTACCATCTATATTGTGGTTGTGCCCATAATGGATTGAGGGTTTTCAAATGTATAGAAAGAGATATGAATTCCACCCTAAAGAGCTTACAATCTAAAAAGACAAAAGACAAATGAAAAATGAGAGAAAAATAGACTAGAGAGAAATGGTGCAGTGACAGTGATGATTAGATGCATTTTTCCCCATTTTAAATATATGTTTTATTCATATTATAACAATTGAGGGATTTGGGAGAATGTATGTCAGAGTGTTAGAATGGGGGAGAAAGGCACTGTGGGACCAAAAGGAAGAAGTAAATGAAGGAAGAGGGAAAACTGTATGGGAGGGAGGGAGAAATGGAAATGCAAGGAAGTGAGGCGAGCAAGAAGGGCAATGGCCAGTGAGAGTGAGGATGGGCAGCTGCAGTAGTAAGAGAGAAACAACCAATGACAATACAGCAAATGAGAAAAAGATATACAGAGTCCAACTTTCAGAGCTGTTTGATTTCATGTGACAGAAGACCACCTGGCTGCTATTGTTTTTCCCCAGGTAAATAGATAGGGAGGGGAAATCTGCTGATCCTGATAGAAGAGGACCCTTCTGGATCCAGTGGGAAGGGATAGATTGACATTCTCTGCCCCCTGTAACATTAGCTGTAGTTGGTGCTGGTGGCTGTGGGGAAAGTGCCCTTGAATGTGAAGATTTTTGCAAGCTCTTCCCAGCTGCTGCTCTTGTTTCCCATGTTGCAATCCAATCTATTTTGTTAACAGTCACAACTGAGATGTAACTAGAAGTTTAGATGTACAAAACTACTTTTGGACTTCTTTGAGAGCTTGCAGGCAGTTAAGTGCCAAACTATGTCAGATGATCATTCAATGTGAATAATCTGAAAGGCCGTTGTGAAATAGGATGGACGAGGGTAAACATTCAAAACAATCAAGCTGTCTGCTGGATTTGAGCTTCCACTAGAAAGAAGTTGGCTCTTTGAATTTTCTGAATAATAGTAGCTCTTATCTCCTGACTGTCTAAATCAATTGTTTCTTCATGAACTGGGTATAAAAGACAGGATAATGTTCCACTTCCAGTGTTAACTTATCTAACAATATGAACTTTCAGAAACAGCAAGTAGCTAAAGAGAAAATACTAAAATAACTCTTATTGTGTGAAAACAGAGGGTTCATTATCACCTCTAAATGGCAATTCCTGTGTTGACTATAGCTTTATGGAAAGGACAATTTATTTTAAACCTGCTTCTCTTTCCCAGCAGAGAAATTGCAATGAAGACTTGCCTTAGCTTGATAACCAACAAAGTCCTGTTGCCTTTGTCCAGCAAATCCAGTAGCAGATGTTAATGTCCTGTTGACCACCTTAAGAAAAGAAAAAGAGTATCCACAAAGTAACAAAACCCCTTGTAGCAAAACTAGACCCAGCAACCACTCCAGAACCAACTCTCTCTTTGTGGATGTCTCCCAAGAATTTCTAGAGGCAGATGAAGAGTTACATTCTATCCCATCAGCCATTCTTTCTGATATGTCAACTATACTTCCCTCAGAATTTTGAAGTATGTTAGAGCTTCATTAGAGTGAATATATATATATTATCCTACTTAGCCGAATTATTAGTGTAATTAGCATTGCTGCTGTGCTGCTTTAGCTGTCGCTAGGCATTGGTGTCAGAACGGAAGTCTGGGAATTCGTTTCACATTGTGATGTGTGCTGACACTAGATGAACTAACACTTAAAATTCTTAATCCTCACTACAGGAAAAGTTTCTGAATGCAGTTTTGGCACCAAGCTGATTATTTAAAGTTGCTGGAAGTTGACAGTTTATGCATATACCTTATGAGACAAAGCCAATTTCATCAAATTCCTCTAACATAAAAATCCTCCCCACCACCTGCCACTTTCTTCCTTCAGTTTAAACTGTGTCAATTTAGGGCTAAATCCTAAATCAGTAGTTTTGCCTGAGCAAGGACTGAGCACTACAGTATTTGGCATGTGGTGCTTATCATGAGCGGTGCGACAAGCAAATATGACTTTAATAGAGCTACATCATGAGGGAGGTATCTTATTGTTACAGCAAATCCAGATTCTACCATGACTACTACACCAATAGGTTCCTTTGTCCTATATTACTAATAACAATGTATGTTGAACTCAGTGAGATTAGTTCAAATGAGTAAGGAATGCAGAGCTGAATCCATGGCTAGTACTTAGTATGTGCACTCAAATTTTACTCATTTAATTCAGTATCTTGAACAACAAAAATATCTTTTTTACATTTGCCTTAATTTGGGTCTGCTTGTGTTTATAAACTGCCTGATAATTATTGTAATGGCCCCTGATAGCACCACTCTAATTATAGTTATATAGGCAGTTTCATTAAACCATGTAGTTTGAGGGCTGTAGCAAGCAAATAATTTTTAAAAAGTTCTCTTCAGGCTGACACTAGAACAAAACAGCCTGTTTTCAGCGTGATGCATGGGGGCCTTAAGGACATAACTCAGAGTAGTGGGAAGGGATATTGCATGGATAAATTCCTGCCCATAAAGAAAGGAGGTTATCCTAAAGCATTCACCACAAAGCAATTTTTGTTTAGTAAATACCCAAAGTAACCCTTTTTGTGAGTTGGGTGAGGATTTAAAACAAAATGAATTTACGATTGTTTTCAGTTCACATTTTGCTTTCAGATAACATACAAAACCATTTTGTCATGGGGCAAGCCTCCCTCCCCCACCCCACCCACCAGGACCTTCTCCTGGCCAGCCACAGCATGACAGGCACTACATATGCATCCTGCCTTGGTTTCCTCCCTCCTTCCCCAGAAATAGTCAAACCAGGTTCAAGTGTGTGTGTATACACACACACACAAACTATAGCTCTTGTAGTGTTTGTTATAAAAATCCTGTGAACATAAATCATAACAAGAGTCCCACAACTATAATCCAGAACTCCCCTGGCATAATCCTGACAGTACATGAAACGTATTGCCTCAGCATCTTTCACCATACCCTGGATTTCCAGCATGGTCCCAATGTTCCTCACTGGACCCCAGCTCTCCAGCACAATCCTCTCCTGTCCTTATACTAGGACAGTCACCCCAGCACTTTCTACCTAGAATGCAACCCTGCTCTTCCTAGCAGGAACCTTCACAGCTTCTCTGATGAGGAGCCTCCTTCATTCCCCCTGGATCTCTCACAGTTCTTCTGGGTCCGGCCCCAGAGATGTCAGAGGGCAAATTTCCCCACTGCTCCTCTGCCTTCAGCTCTCTGCCACCCTGGGCTCTGGCTCTCCAGTTCATAGCCAGAAGGCAACTCCCTCTGCTGCTCCTCCTGCCTTCACTCCTTTCTGAACCTGGCTCTCTGGCGTGGGGACACTAGCCAGCAAACCCCACTTGCTACTCCCCTGCCTTCAGCCTTCTCCCAGGTCCCAAGCATAAAGTCTTCCTCTAGCCAATTCCTCCCTCTTCCCACAAACGGCCTGTAGAGACCTCCTCCAGTGTCCTGACTTACTGTTCCTGACGGACTCTCACCACAGCTCTTTCTCACTAGTCTCTACCCGACCTCCAGATGATATCCTACCCTCTTAACTTTCTAAATGGTAGCACCTGTTCTGACACAGGGGATATGGACCTGCTTTGGGGCCAGCCAACTTGTGACATCTTTCATATCATCTTTTGAAATGAATTAATCTCTCATGTAAATTGAGCACTTTTGTTTCCTTTAAAAAACCCTAATGGCTGAGCTACTGAACTTCAGTGAACACCTAAAGTGTATATGCATCATGCAATTTTCCCCACAAGGTATGAAAAGGGTCTTTACAAGATTATTGGATATTATAATACTGTAATTACATATATTACCTTAATTATGTACTTAGAGGTAATTATACTATACATGACATTTGACTAAATATTACTTTGAAAAAATCTGAGGAAATTCACTATTAAACTAGCATAAGAAGGATGGTAAGCTCCTCAGACTGACATATAAAAGAAGGAATTTCAAAAGAATAACCTCCCTTTCTCAGACACAATGAAGGTGCCATCATAATGGCATCCTGCTGTGGCTCATTGTGTCCCAGTATTGTTTAAATCCTTACTTGTGAATGTCTCACTTTTGTGAATCTCTCTCGGACCATCTCAATACTGATGTGGTTTAGGTTTTCTGAATTAATTTAACTGGAATTATTAATGCCACAGTACTAGAGTCTTTATAATTTAGTTATCTACAGAATCACTCCAGTATTTCTGATAAAAGCTGAATTGCCTACTTGTTACTGAACTTCAAAAAGTCTCTTTATATATTTATATTTTAAATGACTAGCGCTGGTGAAAGATGGCAGACTGATACCAATGAATGCTGAATTCCTCTGCTTAGCTATACAGACAAGAACAGCATTGGCAACATCAGTGTAAACCTCCCTATGCTACCAAACCAAAGTCCCTTAATGACGAACTGGAGGGCCGATCTTTTACAGGTGAGATGGTAGTTCACTATTCTTGCCTGGCCAATCCTTGGCCTCTCTTAAGGAAGTAGAATTATAGGTGTACAGCAAGTGCCATAGCAGATTAGACCAGTGGTCCATTTAATCTGGTATCTCTACCAGTGATGAGTACCATATACTTTAGAGAAAGGTGCAAGAAACTCTGTAATAAACAATTATGTAATAGCCAGTCTACAGGGGAAGTTTCTTCTTAAATCCAGGCACTTAATAGATGACTCATGCCCTTAAGCATGGTTTGTTTGTTTGTTTTGTTACCATTTATACATATTTTGTCTTATATCATAGAATTACAGAGGTTCTCATTATTCATATTAATGCCAAATCCATTTTATGAATTCCATTGTCTGTCCACTTCAGTGATATTCTGTGGCAATTAGTTCCACAGATTAAACATAGCTTAAATTTTTTATCACTTCCTCTGTAAACTAAACAAAGTTTTAAAAGTCTAGTTATACAGAAGTCTCTTCATGTTCCTGATGATTTTTATCACCCATTTCTGCACTTCTTTCGTTCCTGCAATATTTTGAAGATGGGTTGACCAGAACGGATCACAATATTCAAGATGATGATGTACCAACAAGTGTGCCAGTGGCATTTATAAAATGGATTTTTATTCACAAGGAACTGGGGTTGAGGGCATGTCAGTTTATTTTTTTAAAACTTATGTAAAAGTTTAAACTTTATCTAAAACTAGCTCAGTTATTTGTAGGTTTGATACCAAGCAATTCTTTGCAATTTCAGTAGAATTTTGTCTTATTTTGTATGCAGACATCTTATTTTATGAGATAGTTATACGAGTGGGAATCTGTTGACCTTTCTTGTGAAGTTATTTGTTATAATAAAAATATTTTTAACAATTCATTTTCATCTTGCATGGAAGAAGGAGGGATGAAATTCTGGAATTTTTTTACTTCAATCTTTGGATGCAGAATTCAAAACTGATTTATATCTGAATGCATGTGTTAAAAATAGCAGCACCAATGTGTCTTTAATCAGTATGTTTAAAGAACCATTCTAATATCAGCTCATCAGATGTTTGCAGCAGCAGTTGATAATCAAAATGCTAATCCACAGAGTCCATTCATAATCTAGTTGTGCTCAAAATAAAGAAAAATAATTTGTACATCTGATTTTCAGGTATTCCTTGTATTTATGTTATTGATGCTAAAGAAATAAATGGCTTTTAAATGTCTTTTGTAAAACTAAATAGCCCCTTCTCCTTGTTTGTATTCTCTTCTCATAAATCCTAAAAACACCTGTTGTCAGGTGTATTTGTCACTGTACAAGCTGTCTCTTGCCAGTTTTTCAGCAGGTTGTTAGATGTGATTTATTGTGTGCTATCAGTCCCGGAGTTTCTCTACAAAGAAGCAAATCTGACTACTGTTCCTGAATAAAAAGACATCAGAGTAGTAATCGCAAGTGTACAGAACTTATCTTGATGTTTACTTGATCACTGTTTTATTACTCAATTCTCCATGGCTGGGAACTTTGGGTTAAAAAACAAAAAACCACATACTATAGTATTTCAACTTGAGGGAGAAAGTTAACACATGGTTATACACACATACACACACACTCGAATCTTCTGTATACTGCTAAATAAAGGCTGCACTTTTATTGTGTATTTTTAATGCCTTTTATAACAGTGGAAGTGAATCTCCTCAGGCTATCAGAATGTGAAACTACTGTCCAATTATCACATCATGCAACTGTTCATAGGATATAATACATCGGCAGTGCATAAATCCTGAGATTATATTCATTATCACTTCATAAATCCAGATCAGGCAAAATATAACATAGTCTAGCTGTTCATCATACATTCACAGTGAACAATTGTGTTCCTTTCACACACACACACCATCTAGCAAAACCAAAATAACTATAGGAATACCAATACCAGTTCATACAAGATCAATAGCTTACCTCAAGAAAGGAATTTTGTGATGTGTTCACAACATCTATTTTCTGAAAATCTTCAGTCCCCAGCCCTAGTGTATATCTCTAGCTCCACTGATAAACAATGCTGTGCACTATACATGTTCCCTATGATATTGCTATATTTAAGTATCTAATAAAGCAAACCCACTTCAATAGTTCAAAATACTTTTCACAACTTTGTTATGTAAAATGGTCATATACCACAATTCACATTAACACAAAGCAAATCAGTACATATTTATGTTTATAACACGATAGCATTGTACTTGCATACAGTATATAGTTCTCTGAACCCTTGTAAATACAGCATCCATTGCTATGGGCCTGCAGATGACTGGGTCAGAATGATGCAAAGAGCAATACAAATATCACTCATGTCTCCAAAAGCTCACAGTTATACTGTGAGGAAGTTTCTGCATTTTAAAATTGGCAAAAGCTGTTTTACCCAATTACTTAATCTTTCACGGCTGCTATCTTTTTCCACTTTCCTCTTGGAATTCACTCTAGGGCTCCTTCAAAGCTAAACATCCCTGTCTCCCTTTTTTATATAGAGTCTTCCAAGCTTCACTCCAATAACCCACAGATGTCAAGGGACAAGAAAAAGGCAATGGTACATGATCCATGTCACTTATTCTCACCACATTGCTTCACTCATTCACATCGCATAGCCTTGCCATCTGCACAAAATGTTAGGCTCCTTTTCAATTTGAAATCCATTAATACAGAAAAACGAGAGACAGAGTGACTTACTGAATAAGTACTGATCCATGTACTCATACATATTACAGGTGGAGCTGGTAGCACCACCTATTGTTAGCATTGCCTATTGTGATGGGGCAAGGCCAGATGGCTACAGTAAAGTACTGAGAAACAGGTATGTTAGCCCCAGGCTAAACAAATCCCTAGTACCCTGGTAACCAAATGGCAGTTGCTCCAGGTTAATCAAGGCACCTGGAGCCAATTAAGATCTTTCTAGAAGGCAGTAGAGATAGCTACTTTAATTAGAACACCTGCAGCCAATCAAGGCAGGCTAATCAGGGCACCTGGGTTTAAAAAGGAGCTCACTCCAGTCAGGCAGGGAGGAGCCAGAGGAGAAGGAGCGTGTGTGAGGAGCTGGGAGCAAGAAGGCAAGGAGCTGAGAGTGAGAGAGTGTACTGCTGGAGGATTGAGGAGGACAAGCATTATCAGACACCAGGAGGAAAGTCCTGTGGTGAGGATAAAGAAGGTGTTTGGAGGAGGCCATGGGGAAGTAGCCCAGGGAGTTGTAGCTGTCATGCAGCTGTTACAGGAGGCACTATAGACAGCTGCGATCCACAGGGCCCTGGGCTGGAACCCGGAGTAGAGGGCGGGCCCGGGTTCCCCCCAAACCTCCCAACTCCTGATCAGACACAGGAGGAGCTGACCCAGACTGTGGGTTCCACAAGATGGCAAGATCACTGAGGTGGACAAATCCACCAATAAGCGCAGGACCCACCAAGGTAGAGGAGGAACTTTGTCACACTATGTTTTGCCTAGGTTAAAAAGGGAAGAGTTTGAGCAAAGTGATGGGCAAAGTTGGAAGCTAGTTCTTATTTCGGCTGACCTGGTTTCGCTAACCCTATTGTTTATGACATACTAAATATGGGGGGCCTGATATATTTGGACCAAAGGACTAGTCTTATTAAAGTTGTTATAATCACATTAACATGATTGTTGACATTCAACTTAGAGGTCAATATTCTGTTAACTATAGGAAACAATTCATGTCCCCTTAGTGCTCTCTCATTACAAACCAGAGAAATGTGTATGCATATGTATTCATTTGTAATGTATTTACCTTTCAGTACGGGCTGGTCTACACTACGGAGTAAAATCGATTTTAGATACGCAATTTCAGCTACGTGAATAACGTAACTGAAGTTGAATATCTAAAATCAATTTACTCACCCGTCCTCACCGCGCAGGATCGATGTCCGCGGCTCGCCATGTCGATTCTGGAACTCCGTTGGGGTTGGTGGAGTTCCAGAATCGATATAAGCGTGCTCAGGGATCGATATATCCCGTCTAGATTAGATGCGATATATCGATCCCCGAGCAATCGATTTTAACACGCCGATACGGCGCGTAGTCTAGACGTGGCCATAGCATCTGCTTTCGGGGTTAACTACTTCTCTGCTGTATCCATTTCCAAGACAAGAAAGAAATTGCAAAATCATTAATTCGGTGTCTATTCATTGCCCTGCCCTTGGAAGGTTATACTGGCACAACAGAAAACACTTCTTGAATGATCAAAAAATACCCCTTTTCTGAAAGGAAGTCCCCAGATTTGAATGGCTATATGTTGATCACTCATAGGTGTCACACAGATTCCACTTGCTGGATGGGCATACATCCCAGAGTACTCGAGGAGGCATCATACATATTTCAGAGCTCAAGGGATGAAATCCTGACCCCACTGAAATCAGTGGGAGTGTTGCCTTTGACTCCAGTGGAGCCAGGATTTCACCCAAAGAATTACAAGCCTAAAGTGATAAAGTGCAAAGGGTTGGTTCTAATTAAGAACTTGGGCTGCTAATTTCAGTCTCCCAATCCTACACCCTAATCACTAGAAGAGACTCTCTCCATACAGCTAGGGCTTGTCTTTACTACAGGGGTAAGCCAACCTATGTTACGCTAATCCAGTTACATGAATAGCATAGCGGGAGTTGATGCATCTTAGGTCGACTTACCCTGGTGTCTTCACTGCGCTATGTCAATGGGAGACACTCTCCAGTCGACTTCCCTTATTCTTCTTGGAGAGCTGGAGTATCAGAATCAACCGGAGAGTGCTGTGCTGTTGATTTAGCAGGTGCTCACTAGACCCGCTAAATCAATCACTACTGCATTGATTGTAGCAGCATCGATCTCCCTGTAGTGAAGAAAAGTCCTAAATTGTAAATTACACCATCTGGTTTTGTGCAGCTTCACTGTTGGTAGTGTCCAATAAGTCTATATCAGGGGTGGGTAAACTTTTTGGCCTGAGGGCCGCATCAGGTTTCCAAAATTGTATGGAGGGCCAGTTAGCGGAGGCTGTGCCTCCCCAAACAGCCAGGCATGGCCCAGCCCCTATCCGATCCCTCCTGTTTCTCACCCTCTGATGGCCCCCCTGGGACTTCTGCCCCATCCAATCCCACCTCCATTCCCTGTCCCCTGACTGCCCCCCACCACCCCATCCAACCTCTCTTCTCATTCCTGACTTCCCCACCGGCACCTCTGTCCCATCCAACCACCCCTTCTCCCTGACCGCCCCTGGAACCCCCACCCCTGACTGCTCCTCGCCGCCCCATCCAACCCCTCTTCTCATTCCTGCTCTCTGACCATCCTGCTCACTATTCACACACCCACCCCCTGCCCACCACCTCGAACTCCCCTGCCCTCTATCCAACCCCCGCTGCTCCCAGCCCCCTTACTGCACTGCCTGGAGCACCGGTGGCTGGCGGTGCTACAGCTGCACTACCCTGAGCACCCAGACAGGCAGCCGTGGTGGCCAGCTGGAGCCAGCCGTGCGACTGTGCAGCACAGAGCACTAGGCCAGGCCCGGGCTCTGCAGCTGCTCTGCCTGGCAAGAGCTCGCAGCCCCACTGCTCAGAGCATTGTGTCAGCAGTGCAGTGAGCTGAGGATGCAGGGAAGGGGGAACAGCAGGGGAGGGATGGGTGGCTAGCCTCCCAGGCCAGGAGCTCAGGGCCACTGGCCGGATGTGGCCCGTGGGCTGTACTTTGCCCATCTCTGGTCTATACACATATAATCCTAAGGAAAACAAGATGGTGACATTTAATTTACAAAGGAACAAACTAGATGAACAAATAACACGACTATAAAGTTCTCATGAAAACAGTGAGAAATAACAGTAGATTATTAGTTAGCCCAGGTGGCCTGTTCCATGAATCTCTGCTCTCCATTGACAACAAAAACAAAAAACTTTCATCCTTTTTAGTTTGCTTTTGAATATTTTCGACTCCAAATGCTCTGTATCTTACTCACATACAAAGCAACCCTATTTAATATATTTAAAAGGTCCTGTCACATCTGACACTGTTGTTATTTTAAAAGCTTCCAAAGATGTTTTTTGAAGTTTTGTGTAGCTAACTTAAAAGATTCTGCCAGCAACATCCTAATGAGCTTCATGTAATCCTAGGAAAGGAAAGGAAGATGAAGTATGATTTCAAGAGTGTCAAGTACTGCATCCAACTGCACGTGTGCAGCTGCAGTGGCTTTGGCAAAATAACAGAAAAAAATATGCATGACCAAAGTAATTCCAAGTGACACTCTGTGGCAAATCCAAGTAAAAATGGCTTGTTGGTATGCTGGGAAAGAGAGAACTACTGAGGAATGTTAGACTAGAGAATGCTGTTTGGCGGTATATTCAGCTTGCTGCACTGACAAGAAGTTTTGTGATGTGTGTCAACTTTATTTTGTAAATTATTTCAAGACAAAGCAAAAAGAAAAGCCGAGGTTGCATTTTGCCCAGTACATTAGTGAGCCTCCAAAGATGGTAGCTGACTAAAAGGTGGGAGACTGTTAATCTTTCTTTTTTTAAACACTGTTGTTTAGATTGTGCCTGCCCTAATTCTGCTCATTCCCCTTGAAAACACTGGGGCACCTCCTCAGCTGTGGTAAATCGACACAGTTCCATTGTCTTCATTGCAATTCCATTGATTTACACCAGCTGAGAATCTGGTCTACTGTATGTATGTTGCCACCTATCATATTGTCTCAGAAATAACATTTTGCCAGTAAACTGTTGTTCCAAATTCCTGTTATTCCTCTGTATCCCTAATAAAAATACTTCTGCCTGGCAAGTCACGTCATAGAATCATAGAACTGGAAAGGAGGTCGTCTAGTCCAGTCCCCTGCACTTGTGGCAGGACTACTTAGCTAGACCATTCCTAACAGGTGTTTGTCTAACCAGCTCTTAAAATCTCCAATGGTGGAGATTCCACAACGTCCCTAGGCAATTTATTCCAGTGCTTAACCACCCTGACAGTTAGGAATTTTTTCCTGATGTCCAACCTAAACTGCCCTTTCTGCAATTTAAGCCCATTGCTTCTTGTCCTATCCTCAGAGGTTAAGAAACCATTTTTCTTCCTCCTCCTTGTAACAATCTTTCACATACTTGAAAACTGTTATCATATTCCCCTTCAGTCTTCTCTTCTCCAGACTAAACAAACCCTTTTTTTTTTTTTTTTTCAATCTTCCCTCATAGGTCACGGTTTCTACACTTTTAATCATTTTTGTTGTTCTTTTCTGGATTTGCTCCAATTTGTCCACATCCTTCCTGAAATGCGGTGCCCAGAACTGGACACAGTATTCCAGCTGAGGCCTAAACAGAGCACAGTAGAATGGAAGAATTATGGTACTTTTCATGTCGTGCTTACAACATTCCTGCTAATACATCCCAGAATGATGTTCGCTTTTTTTGCAACAGCATTACTGTTGACTCATATTTAGCTATGACCCCCAGATCCCTTTCCACAGTACTCCTTCCTAGGCATCATTTCCCATTCTGTATGTGTGTAACTGACTGTTCCTTCCTAAGTGGAGTACTTTGCATTTGTCATTATTGAATTTCATCCTATTTACTTCAAATCATTTCTCCAGTTTGTCCAGATCATTTTGAATTTTAATCTTATCATCCAAAGCACTTGCAACCCCTGCCAGCTTCGTATCATCCGTAAACTTTATAAGTGTACTCTCTGTGCTATTATCTAAATCATTGATGAAGATATTTAAAGAGAACCTGACCCAGAACTGATCCCTGTGGGACCCTACTCGCTATGCCCTTCCAGCGTGACTGTGAACCACTGATAACTACTCTCTGGAAATGATTTTCCAACCAGTTTTGTACCCATCTTATAATAGCTCCATCTAGGTTGCATTTCCATAGTTTATTTATGAGAAGGTCATGAGAGACAGCATCAAAAGCTTTACTAAAATCAAGATATACCACATCTAATGCTTCCTCACTATCAACAAGGCTTGTTACCCCATCAAAGAAAGTTATCAGGTTGTTTTGATATGGAATGTTAACTACCTTCCTGAGTTTTCTAAAGTCTGCCTTCTTGAAATCCATTCTTTATTTTGCTGTTCTCCCTCCTGCCATTCCTTAGAATAGTGAACTTTATTATTTCATGATCACTTTCACCCAAGCTGCCTTTCACTTTCAAATTCTCAACCAGTTCCTCCCTATTCGTCAAAATCAAACCTAGAACAGCCTCTCCCTTGGTAGCTCTCTCCAGCTTCTGAAGTAAAAAAAATGTCTCCAATACATTCCAAGAATTTATGGATTAATCTGTGCCCTGCTGTGTTATTTTCCCAACAGATTTCTGGGTAGTTGAAGTTCCCCATCACCACCAAGTCCTGTGCTTTGGATGATTTTGTTAGCTGTTTAAAAAGAGCCTTATCCACCTCTTCTTCCTGCTTAGGTGGTCTGTAGTAGACCCCTACCATGACATCACCCTTGTTTTTACCTCTTTTATCCTTACCCAGAGACTTTCAACAAGTCTGTCTCCTATTTCCATCTCAATCCCATCCATGTGTATACATTTTTAATACATATGGCAATATCTCCTCCTTTTTTCCCTGTCTGTCCTTCCTGAGCAAGCTGTACCCTTCTATATCAATATTCCAGTCATATGTATTATCCCACCAGGTATCTGAGATGCCAACTATGTCATAGCTGTGTTTATTTATTAGCATTTTGAGTTCTTCTGCTTATTCCCAATACTTCTCGCATTAGTATACAGACATCTAAGATGCCAGTTCTATCTTGTCTCTCCTTTACCCCTGCTATAACAATCCATGCTCCCCCCAAATTCCAAACCTTCTCCCAAGTCTCCATGTTCTTGATTTACTTGTGGGCTTTGGCCACCTGCCCCTTTTGAACCTAGTTTAAACCCCTCCTCACTAGGTTAGCCAGTCTGTATCCAAATATGCTCTTCCCCTTCCTTGATAGGCCGATCCTACCTCTGCTTAGCAGTCCTTTTTCCTGGAACAGCATCCCATGGGCAAGGAAGCTGAAGCCCTCCTGGTGACACCATCTTCGCAGCCAGGCATTCACCGCCAGGATGCATCTGTCTCTGCCTGGGCCCCTACCCTTGACTGGAAGGATTGAAGAGACCACCACCTGTGCTCCCCAATCCTTCACTCTCACTCCCAAAGCCTTGTAGTCACTTCTGATCTGCTGACGGTCATAGTGTCCACATGGATCATTAGTGTCCACATGGATTAGTAGCATGGGGTAGCAGTCAAAGGGCCGGATGTTCCTCGACAATCCCTCCATGATGTCTCAGATACAGGCCCCGGCAGGCAGCATACCTCCTGGGATGCCATGTCAGGGTGACAGATGGGTGCCTCTGTCCCCCTCAGAGGAGAGTCATGACACTTTGTTCCATATTGACCTATCCAATAGGCCTCACCTTATACCCATATTCTCCGTGGGGTGAAGGCTGTGGCTTCATTTTAAAGCTCAGCTCAGACATGTTCACAAAGATGACGATAGGACTCAAACTCACATTCAATGAGGATGAACATGTTGCTGGGGGAGATTTCTCCTGACATCTTTAAATGTTTAAATAAAAACATTTACTGGGGTGGTGAAGTTGTAAAAAATAGTCATGCCTCTCACACAAACTACCAAAGAGGAAATAAGAAATGGGCCTGTAGAGATGTGAGACTCACTGGCACGGCGCCTCCTACTGGTCGTCCTGGGAATTAGCTCTTTTCCAGCTCTGGAGTGCCCTCTGCAGGCCAGTGGCTCACCTGCCTCAGGCCCCCATTTCCCTCCCAGACCCCGGTGCCCTTTACTTCAGGATTCTGCCCCAGCAGTATCCCCATGCTCTGGGTCTCCCCTCCCAGGGGAACACCCAACCCTCTAAACCCACCTTGCCTCAGTGGCTACTGCCAGTTATCATCTAGCCCCTGCTCCCTGGGGCAGACTGCAGTCTGTAATGACCACTAATCATTGGCAAGGGGTTAGGACCAGCTGGCTCTGCCTAACCCCGGACTGCACCTCTGCAGCCCCAGTCCCTCTGTAGGCCTTCACCACAGCCTACAGCCTCGGGTTTTACCAGGCTGGAGCTCCCCAGGTCCCTTTACCCTTCCGCAGCACTGCTCCACCTCAGGTACCTTGCTCCCAGACAGCTAGCCTCTCCCACTCCAGGACTCAAGTGACACTTCTTCAGTTCCTGCCCTCTGGCCCTCTTATAAGGGCTAGCTGGGCCCTGATTGAGCTGGCCACAGCTGTGGCTGCTTCCCCAATCAGCCTAGCTTGGCTGCTTTAATCCCTGTTCTTCAGGAGTGGGGCAACTGTCCCACTACAGGGCCTCCCAGATTTGTAACTATATTGCTTAGCCACATGCACCCAATAATGATTTGGAAACTCCATCCGAGGCAATGTAACTTCAGCTTTTCCTCCTGCTTCCTCTTGAAATAATTTACAAAATTAAGTTGACACACATTACAAAATTTTTTAGCAATGCTCTTGAGATAGAGTCCTTTATTTCCGACAGCTTGGTGCATGTTACAATGACTTGAGACTCTCACCAACTCATATTTAGCAAATTCCATATTCTGTCCCATATAAAATAATGTAAAGCTTAAATTCATTGTAAAGACAAATATTAAAATATAAGGATACAAATGTATGTAAGGTAAATTATTTATTTAATTTCTATTGACAGTTGGATACATTCAGTTTCTTATGCAAACATTATCACCTGCCTATATCATCTGGCACTTTCAATAACAGTAGTTATATAATAGTTACTAGGAAATATGTGAGAAAATAAATAAATGTCTCCATTACAGGATTTTTTTAGAAAATAAACAATAAACATTAAGTGTTTCATTCCGGCAAATGTAAAGTCATATATTAGGAACATATCATGCAAGCTGTACTTAGGGAATGGGGAAGCCATGACTTTGAAAAAGATTTGTGGGATATGGTGGATAATTGGCTGAACATGAGCTCTCAGTGCACCTAATATGATCCTTGTATATATTAACACTTGAACACTGAATAGGAGTAGAGACGTTATACTACCTTTGTATCTGGCACTAGTGCAACTGCTAATGGAATAACTGTGTCAACTTCTGGTAACCACAATTGAAGAAAGATGTTGAAAAATTGGAGATGGTTCAGAGAAGAGCCATGAGAATAATAAAAAAAAAATGATAGGAAAACCTGGCTTAAAATGATAGATTCAAGGAGCTCAGATTATTTAGCATATCAAAAAGAAGTTTAAGGAGTGACTTGATTACAGTTTACAAGTTCCTCTACATGAGGAACAAAATTGATAAGAGGGCTTTTCAATCTTCCAGACTGGTATAACAAAATCCAATGGCTGGAAGCTGAAACTAGATAAATTTAGGCTATAAATAAGGTGCAATTTTTTTAACATTTAAGGTAATTAATCATTGAAATAACTTACCAAATACCATGGTGGATTCTCCCTCACTTGGCATTTTTGCAACAGCTTCACTGCAAAGTAAAGTGAGTGGGGAGGATCCAGTTCCAAGGATCAGGGAGAAAGCACTAGATATTTGGGGAGATTTTCAAGGGCAACAAAGGAGTGTTAGATGCTCAGCTTCCACTGAAAGTCACCTTACTCCCATTTGTGCCTTTGAAAATCTCTTCCTATGCTACTTTTTCAACTCACATTCTTATATCCTGCTGTTAGTTGCCTGTCTTGCTATAATCTTTCCTTCTGGTCCCTTGGCATTTGAACTAAATGAAGTTAGATTTACTTAAGAGTCAGGCTCACCTCTGAATCTGACACATTGTCTTGCTCCCTAATCTCACTGTCTATGTTCCACCATCCAGGGCCTTAATATCTTCTCATATCGGACCATTCTAAAACATATTGCACAGCAGCTGCTATCATGCTCTATGCCTTGTTTTATCACCCGATGTCTTCTGTTTGCTGCTACCTCAAACTAAGTGTCAGTGGAGGAGTCTTCTGTGGTGGAAGGTCATAGCCAAGAGATGCACAGAAACACAGAATGCCTGCTCCACTTTACAGATTACTGATATTTGATACCTGATATCTCTTCCTCCTCCCTTTTAACCGAGCTGTGACTCCACTCACGCTGAAATATATTTCTCCTAAGTCGCCGATGCTCTGCTAGGCCTATGTCAGTTAAGAGAGCTATTTTCTTGCACAATTAACATATTTTAATGTAAGCAATTTTTCACTTGATATTTGATCATTTATGACAACCATTAGTTCACTACTACGACACTTTGCCACCCAGGTATCCACCGTTATAGGTTTCTGTGAAATAGTTCCGTTTTGCGGGAGATCATTCTGTCTCTCTCTTTTTCTCCAAGTCCAGAAAACAAAAAGGTTTTAAAAAATGTCCTGATAACTTCTAGTTCTTTCTATGGAAGCTATTTAGGTATCCCATAAAAAATGTCCAGCAGAGGGAAAAGAATTCACCAATTAATTAAAGAGAAAACTGAAAATATTCCTAGAAAATCAACCTATGTAGCTTGAAACAAAGTCCTATGAAGTTTGGTTTGCTTCCTCTCTCCTTTGTCGACAGTAGCTATCTTTCACTTTTGATTTAATTGTTCGGAACACAGCAGCATGATAAAAGTTTTTTTATGGAAATTTCTCATAGCAACACAATCAATCATATTTCCAACTCATGCACCGTCTTGAGCCCCTGAGCCTCAAAAACTTTTTTCTGTGGAGCTTACTTGTTAAATTAGCACTGATCAAAGGCTAAAACATTTATCATGCTTATTAGTGAATAAACCTAGCAGCAGGTATCCCAAGTGAGGAAGCAAATCCTCATTTCCTGCAAGAATGAATTGGAAATTATCCAAAGTGCTTGCAAACATTTTTCAGGAGTGACGAATTGTCAAAAAGAAAGCAGCTGCGAGGTGCGGCAGCTCTAGGGTTAGAGGATAAAAAAAAAGAAGAGCATTTTTCGAAGGTATCTTCAAACTACCCCATGGGGATATTCTACAGTTTGATTTACTGTAATTGCCTCTGAAATCCTGTATCAGCTGACCTGAGAACCAAGTTACAAAGTAACTGTATAAACTATTGTGGTTGTTAATGTTCAGATAAATGGGAAATTCTTCACACTTGCTCCTCAAATGCCTATCTTTTTTCATTTGTAAGAATGCATGCTGACAAGTTGGAGGAGGCTCTATAATGCTGGAGATACATAAATCTGCCCTCCGTAGCTGAATAGAATGAGTATAACATTTCTGTCTGAAACTCAGTGGCCAGTATTGGTCCACTGAAGCCTCTTTCTACTCAGAATAAAAGTATTTAATAGGCAAATTAAGGGCTTACTCCTGCTCTCATTAACTTCAGTGGAAGCTGGAGCTGGCTCTTGAAATTTGGCAAAGTACATGTAACCATGATTCTTTAACCTTTACTAAGATGGAGGAGGAACAGTTAAGAACTATGTTATCCCTGGGCCTGACACAGATATGCGTGGGAGGGGAGAAGGGTGCAAGGTGTCTCATATTCCCCCACCGTTGCTCCCCACCCCTACCAAGAGAGGTCAAGGCACAACTGTAGTCCCTGTGACAGGAAGCACAGGGGCTGACTCCTTCCTGCTGTGTCTGGGTGTGCAGGTCACCCTGAAGGGGCAGGGAAGTGGCCCGGTACACGCTTACACTGGCCAGGAATAGAGAAGGGGCATGTTGCAACCTCCAAAAGGATGGTGCAGTGTGTGTACTCTCCCCCTGCACTTCCTGGAGCAGTTTGGTCCTGCATTGTCCCTTACTCCAGGCTGTGTCTTGATGACACTATTCATCCCTAAACATTTCAGTGTTCTCTCCCTGCCCTCAGATCTGCCTTCAGATTTTAGTCCTATAACTTGCAGTCTCTACACAACTCCAGCTTCAGATGCTACCCAAGAGGATGCATAACCCAAGATAGGTACAGTACTGAGTTATTGCTATAGAAATATGTATTAGTATTCTTTTATTTTAGAGATGATAAGTGTGCAGGTGCATTTTGCCATCTGAATCTGAGAATCAGCATCATAAATCACATCATTTCTGAGGATAACTCAACCACAAGCTAGACTATCCCAGAACCTTATTATCTGAAAATGATAAAAATTAGAAGTGGGAAAAACACATGCATGCACCTTTGTATTGCTAAAATATTATTTAAAAAAGGAAATGAAAGTGAAACTATAATGGACATTTTAGATGCAGTGAAAGGTTTCAAGAGACTCTTCTTGATGACTATTTTTGTGTTTACTTTAATAGGGAGATTCATGTTTTATGATATTCTATTGTAACAGACATGTTTGGAAGGTGGAAGCTAGATCATGGCTTACCAAAGATAAACCAATGCACAGTGACCTTAAACCTCCCTTAATAGTGGATTGCTTTAATAAATTGTTTTTTTCTTTTCATGTGGGTTTCTTCTCTGAAAGACAATACAGAAGTTCTTCTAGCAGTGCTGCATGCACCAGCTTAGTCATGCAAGATGCATCAGACTCTCAGCTCCCAACTGGAAGTTGTTCTGGAGACATTTTCATCTTAGAACTGACAGATCTGAAAACTCCTTGAAAATGTCCTTGTTGGTCAATATCCCTGATGGCAGGAACCCCCACCATTTGAACATTTATTTCTGTACTAAATCAAATTTCCTGCACTTGGTTAGAGAGTAATTATTATTCTTTTGTTATAGGTGTTAGAATCCACAGGCATTTGGCTATGTGTATGCTTCTGAATCATGGGAGCAGCACATCAGTCTGAGTTTCATCTTTGCTACCATTAGTTTCTCTTAATAGCCAGCTCCTATCAGAGCACCTCACTTTCTGAGAGGTGCTGGGGCTGAAGCACTGAAGAAGCAGATATTCTCTCTTTTCAAATTCACTATAAATAATTCTGAACAATAGGAATATCTGTGAATAGCACAGGTGTCTCCCCTTACCCCCATGTCAAAGACAGGAGTGTATCTAAGTGGCAATCATTGGATTTCTGCAGTAGAGCATAGACTTTTAGCTACTACAATGACAAAGGACTACATAAGTGAACAGGTAGATAGATGTAGTAAAGAAAAATTTCATTAGAAAATCCAAAAACATGGAAAATTCATCTAGCTGAATAAAGCAAATCTTGGCTGTTCCTTCCCTCCACCCTAAGTTTTGAGTTTATTCAAACCTGGGATTCAAAATGAAACCCAACAGGTGCAAAACTATACAGAGCAAAACGAAACAAAAAACAATTAGCATGAGTCCTCTGAAAAACCAAAACTACTGAGTTTCATACAGCTCCATTCGTCAGGTGTGAGGGATACTCACAACATTTCAAAAGTCCAGAGGATGACTGTAGTACCATGAGATGGGCCTAATAACAAAACTAATAAAGCAATTCCCAGACAATTCTGAGGGAATTCCAGAGGATAGTACTGTGATTCTAGGGGACAATATAGTAGGATCCCATGTTTCCAAGATACCAAGACAATGGAATTTGTTACAGAATCCACCCAATGAGTTTCTCCTTGAGACCAGTTTGAGGCCCAGTGGCATGAGGGCCTAATACACAGACACCTACAGAAACAATAGCCAGGTTCTCAGAGGCGCTCACTATCCATAGCTGTGACTGACACAGTGAACACTACCAGCATTTCTGAAATCCTGAACACTTTTTTCAGTATATAAATAGATTTAGATGTCTAATTTTAAGCACACAAATTTGAAATTTTGGTCTAAGTTTCTAGCCCCTATAGATGCAGAGAAAGCCCTTCCGAAAGAGAGCTGACTGAAAACCAATATGATGCTGTTTAACTGAATCTGCAAACACATATATGGTGTGAACAGCCCACTTCATCTCAGAAATCTATTAATCTTTATACCTAATGATACCAAACTAAATAGCAACTATTTCACTGCTGATGATCATTTTAGTAGAAACAACCAGCACTAATGAAGATATTCATTATTGTTGGATGCAACAACCATTTCCCAGGTGCCAAAAACTCCAAGTGCACACTCTTCAGTGGTGGAAAAAATGACTGCAGCTCCACAATCCTATCTTCTATAATATGGTTATGTGTTTCAACACAAAACTCAGCAGCACATTGAAAATTTTAGGCTAACCACACAAATAATTAATATCCAACAAATAACATAGGAAATATTTATTGATACATCATTCCTTTGCAATCTAGAGAAAAATAGCCTAGACTAACCTACTATAAGGTGAGTGCACAACTGGCTGGAAAACCGGAAAGCAGTTATCAATGGCTCACAATCAAACTTGAAGGGCATATTAAGTGGAGTGCCACAGGGACCTGTCCTGGGACTGGTTACATTCAATATCTTCATAAATGATTTGGATAATGGCATAGAGAGCACAGTTATAAGGTTTGCAGATGATACCTGTGATCAGATGCCAGGAGGGACCACACTGAGCAAGCCACAGTTAGGGCAGACTTCAAGAAACAGGGCAGGTAATCCCCAAAACCTGGTGGTTTATTCACTAATTAGATTCACCAAGCCGGTAACAAAAAAGCCTCTGCAGTACCACACTGGTTAACCAGAAGCCAAACACAACCCCCTTAGGCATTCCAGCCCTTAGCTCCCATACAGACAAACAGGTCTAATATAGTAAGAAGTTATTAAATACCACAGTGGTACCCAACCTTTTCATCTGGCGCCCACCAGATGAAGGACCGTGGCAGTGGTCGAGCATCTGCCGAAATGCCGCCGAATTTCGGTGGCATTTCGGTGGCGACGCCTCTCAATGCTCAATCACTGGCCAGGATGCAGGCACATTTAAGTGCCCCCCCGGGCGCCATGGCACCTGCGGGCACGGCGTTGGGGACTGCTGAAATACCCAATTCACCACATGTGAGGTTCTTACCATTCCCAAAGGATCAGACAGACACTTACACCCAGGATGATATGTATCTCAGATCTTACCCAAATATCACATTGTCAGCCAGTCCTTAGATTTATTAATTAAAGAAAAGAAGTTAAAATGGTTAAAAGATCATATATATACAAATGATCACAAAGTGCTTATATCAGGTTTGTAGCAGTGATGGAATAGACTGCTGGCTTGCAAAAGTCTCTCTGGTAACTTCCAAAAGATTGGAAGATCTTCAGTCCATAGTTCAAAATATTCCTTTTAGTTGTAAATCAACAGTCGAGAGAATTTGGAGCAGGAAAAAGATGTCGTCTCAGGCATGTGCATGGAAATTGACTGTCCCAAACAAAGCCCACAGCCACTGTGTCTGGAAAGTTACTGGCCCAAGATGGAGTCCAAGGTCATATGAGCATATCACATGCCCCTCCATGTTTTGCTGAATTACTGGGGATGGCCATTGGCTCTTTGGTGTCTGAGGCATCCACAGGAAAGGTCTATTGGATGGGATGAGATTCTTCCATGGCTCATTGTGAAAGTGGAATGTCCTTAATGGGCTAGCCCTAATGTAAACGCAATCCCCAGATATATCCCAGGAATACAACAAATGTTTAAGATACAAGTGCATAGCCAATATTCATAACTTCAGATACAAAGATGACACATGCATATAAACAAGATAATTGTACTTAGCAATTCATAACTTTTCTATTGATACCTTACATGACATACTTTGTACAAGATTTATGATAATTGTGTAACAGCGGTAAAACAGTGATATAAATGGTCACATTTCTTATACACAGCATCACAAGATCGAGCTGGGAGGAGTTGACTAACTGGAGATATGGTCTGAATTAAACAGGATGAAATTCACTAAAGACAAATGGAAAGTACTACACTCAGGAAGGAACAATCAATTGCACAAATACAAAATGGGACATGACTGCCTAGGAAGGAGTACTGCAGAAAAGGATCTGAGGGTAATAGTGGATCACAAACTACACATGGGTCAACAATGTAATACTGTTACAAACAAAGCAAACATCTTCTGGGCTGTATTAGCAAGAGTGCTGTAAGCAAGACACAAGTAGTAATTCTTCCACTTTACTCAGCATTAATAAGGCCTCCGCTGGAATATTTGTCCAGTTCTGAGCACCACACTTCAGGAAATTGGAGAAAATCCAAAGAAGAGCAACAAAAATGATTACAAGTTTAGAAAACCTGACCTGTTATGAAAGATTGGAAAAAATGGGTTTGTTTACTCTAGAGAAGAGAAGACTGATCGGAGACATAATAATCTTCAAGTACATAAAAAGTTGTTATAAAGAGGAGGGTGATAAATTGTTTTCCATAGACACTATGGACAAGACAAAAAGTAATGGGCTTAAATTATAGCAAGGGAGATTTAGGTTAGACATTAAGAATAACTTCCCAACTGTAAGGGTAGTTAAGCACTGGAATAAATTACCTAGGTAAGTTGTTGGATCACCCTCTTTGGAGGTTTTTAAGAACAAGTAAGACAAACACTTGCCTGGGATGGTCTAGATAATACTTAGTCCTGCCCCAGTGCAGGGAACTGGACTAGATGACTTATTGAGGTCCATTCCAAATCTACTTTTCTGTGATTCTGAGTATTGCAGAGGCCACCAAATGGCATTGTTACATAGTTTTACATGTACTTTTTCTTATTGTGAAAGCAAATGTTTAGTCATGGAAGAAATGCTGGTATTAATGGTTTCTGATGCAGTTCTTTGGGAGATCAGTGGCAAGCAGCAAAAGAGTTTGCTCTTTGCCTGAATCTCTCCAATTAGAGTAAATTTTCAGGGTTGAGTTGCTCCTTGGGAACCAGGAACTGGTGTTTGGGTTGTGATCTCTGGAAGAGGTGATGGTCAGTATGCTGTTTGTGATCACCTCTGTTCCAGGAGTGGTATAAATAAAACAAGTTGTGATAAAAATATACTCAGATGCCACATCACTAATTTCTCCTCCAACAGAAAGCTGACCTGTAAGTTTCCTGATCTCTTACTGTTTTGCTTGATCTGTTATTGTTAAATATATTAACTTTCCACACACCATTCAGAACAGGGTAAACAAACACCGCTCAGGCATAGAATTGGAATATTTAGTCCTTTCTCAGAGGAGGGGGCTGGACTAGATGACCGGAGGTCTCATCCAGCCCTATATTGTGATGATTCTAAGTCTCATTCAATAAGACCCTCCATTTTGAACTCACATGAAGCTTCTGTCCAACACAGCACCAGCACAGCCGCAGAAATCAAGGGACTTTTTCACAAAAATAAGACCCAGTCCTGCAAAGATTTACAAAAATGCATAACTTTAAGTATGTGTGTAAGTCTCTGAAGGTTCTAGGTATTATATGGCCCAGGTTGCCATTACCTACATGGGGTCAGAACAAGTACTATGGAACCACTGTTTGTTCCTGAGTGCAGTTTGAACTTGAACAAAGGTTACATTTCTATACTTTGGTGGTATACGTCAAATATTTCACAAACTGTTCTTAACTATGCAAAATAAATGTGTGAGGTTTCCAACATCTATTTTTTTAGTATTGAGATAAAAGTCAAAAATAAAAATGCATATTGGAAGCATATTGGAGTTATGGTCTGCTGAACAAATAAAAAAAGATGTGCACGTATGATTTTGACATTTTTTTAAAAAAAGAACTTGACAGTGAGCTCTATTCAGTTGAGAAATAGCCTCCCAAGGGAAGTGGTGGAAGGCTGCACCATCTCTTGGGACCTTTACAACTAGATGAGATAAAGCACTGGTGAATATAGTATAGGGAACAATCCTGCATGGACAGCAGGCTAGACTAACAGATTCATCTCCATTTCTAACCTCTGTGATTTCTATAAGAAACATGTTTTATTTACTCAACCTAAACTTTACCTTTGCAGTCCTACAGTCTATTACTCATATCTAGCCCAGAGATAATTTTAATGATCAAATTATATATCCCCTGAAAACAGGAAAATGGATCTAAGAAGGTGTACTGTACTGCAAACAATAAATAGGTTGTGGGCATTGCTATAATATATATAATACCAGTCCTTTCATGCTTACACAACATGGTCACATGGTCTGTTTACTTGGTCATGCCATGAATCATCCATCTAATATCCTACCCTCCCAGTCAGCCATCCAACTAATTTCCTTCTCTTAACTGCTTTATGTTGACAATGAAGCACAAGGTGATTTTATACAGGCTATTCACTGCTTGTGGATTACTCCTATGACGTCTGATAAACACAGCATGAAAACACACTTGAAAATGACCAATCAGCAGGAAATATGTTTGTTGTCACGTCACAGCAAATAAATTAGAACTTAAATAAAGAAGATTTTCATAGTTCGGACAAAGCTGTCTTTCAGGTGTTTCACTTATCTCATCACAGGAGCTGAAAATTCCCAATTTTACTCGGCAATTTTTTCCAAGTTTGTCTGCAGGGCAATATTTTGTCATTTATTCCCTTAAAACAATTTTCTGCAATTTTGTAAATGATGGGTTTTGTATCTCTGTTCCCTTCTGTGCTCAACAGAACAGATACATGAGCCTTGTAAAGCTAAACTTAAAGAATCCTTGTCTGTTTGGGGTGGTGTTCAGATGAGTAGCTCTTTTGTTTCCTCTCTTATCCTGCTTGAGGTCCTTGATTTCCTGGTGAGGCTACTAGAATGTTCTGTAGCATTATTTCATCATCCACTCTCACTCCTGGGATTTATTGTTTTCCTCTTTGTATATCTGTGATATATCGAGGTACAATCCACACTGGCGAGCAGCTGTGTCACCCCTAGCCTGTAACCTGGGATGCCTGGGGAATACCTTGCTGCTTTAGCCTCCAACTGGGCTGCTCTCAAAATGCCACCAGCATGCTGGTCACTCCCAGACACTTGTGTGTACTGCAGCCTGTCAGCCACATCTTGGCTCTCACCAGCATTGTTTATTACTCCAGGGTGACCCCAACACCCCCAGTCCCAGACTTTACTCCAGAAAAGTATGTCCTGCACTGTCCAACCCTCTCCCAGACAGTCCAGAAATATTAAGTTTGTTATTCCTTTAAGGAAATAATATAATGAAGTTACTTAGTGCTAGTGTCCACTAGAAATTCTACGTCAGTGCAGCTGTTCCAATACTGCTGTGCCACTGTAGTGCATCTGGTGGAGACGCTCTATGCCAACAAGAGAGCTCTTTCCCGTC
The DNA here is from genome assembly GCF_003597395.2 of Chelonoidis abingdonii. NCBI lineage: Eukaryota > Metazoa > Chordata > Testudines > Testudinidae > Chelonoidis > Chelonoidis abingdonii. The sequence goes on along the minus strand of NC_133774.1, from coordinate 100,361,879 downwards.
AACATAATTACTCCACCTCTGTGAGAGGCGGAAACCATGTCAGTGGGGGAGCATCTCCCACTGACATTGACCTGGGATAGACAGTGCTTAGGTTGCTCTAACTTATGTTGCTCGGGGGAGTGGCTTTTTCACACCCCTGAGTGATGTAAGTTATATTGACATAAGTAGTAGTATAGACCTGCCCCGCCACACTTTAATTTAAGCACACTGAATTAAATGAAACAACCTTATTAACTACAAAGAGAGAGGCTTTAAATGAGAATAAGCATAGCAATACAGTCAGAAATGTTTACAAGAAAAATAAAGATGAAACTCTTTCTAATGCTAACCGTAAACAATATTGGATTCAAACAAAGTTTCTCACCACATGCTTCCACCAGCATTAAACTCTTCAGGTCAGGACCCCTCCTGCAGAGTCCAACAGCTGCTTCTTTTGTCTTTTCAGGTGCCAAAGAGTTAGATGGATAGGGAGAGAGAGGAGGGGTACCTTGGGATGTTTGCCCCTCCTTTTTACAGTTTCAGTCCCTCTTTAAGAAGCATTTCCAGCTGAGAACTAAGACACAGGGGGTCTGATGGAGGAATGAGACCTCATGCTGTTTCCCTGGTAAGATGCAGATATCTTTGTCCCTGCTCCCCCCTCCCAACCCTTTCTTGTAAAAGAATGAGGTGATGGCGGATCAGCTTTGTTGACACCTGGCTGGGACATCAGCTTGCCCTTTTCCCTTGAGAAAATGATTTAACCGCTCCCCAGACTTATCTGGGAAACATACTTTAGTCATGATTTTAGCTTATATTAATAACTTTATACACAATGTTGCTATACGTATTTTATCATGATATCACTGAGCAGCAAGTTATGAGTTTCCAAATGTTACCTCACAAGGCATACCTTGTACAAAGATTATTACAAAAGCATGCAAGGGGTGAATACAGGGCTGCATTCTGTCACTACATCACCTTTAAATTCTAAGTACACAGAGTTCTCAGAGTTCTATTACAGCTGTGCTCTCTCAGAGCCTGATCCAGCTCCCATTAAAGTCAACAGGAGTCTTTCAATTGAATTAAGTGGGAGTTGGAACAGAATCTCATATGGATTTTACTTTTGTTCTTTCTTGTTTTATCAATTCTAAAATAAGTCACTTTACGCACATAGCATAGGGTATATGTTTTGCTGTCTATGAATGAATAGGTAAAAATACAATACCTGTCTGGTTTTTGGTAGCAGGGACATGTAGTTCACAGTTTTGAGAGGTGTCCTGGAAATTCAGTCTCCAGGATATGCTATTGGAATAGGCTATTTTAGATTAATACCTCACGGACACAGATGCAACAGCATTTCTTCCACTTTATTCAGCATACCAGCTGATTACAGTGGCTTGCCTTCACTGCTTTATAAAGACACATTGTGCCCTATGTGGGGAAGATTTTAATGTTTATGTTAGATTAATCTGCTTTTTGGTATGTACATTTTTTGGGGGAGAGCATACTTGCACCTAGAACACTAGAGGCACATTTTTATGAATGAAATTAAATCAGTAATTGCAGAAAGTATGTTCTAGCAAGTCAGAGTTTACATGCTATAACCAGATGAAAGTTACAAGTGAGAGAGAGTGGGTCCACCTCCCATCAGACTAGAGAATCATCCTGACAGCGTGTAAAACCGGGCTACATGACAACTTCCAGCGGTCACTGTAGTTTAAATGAATTCTAAAGAAAAAATGGTGGCCACTTCTCCTGTCTCCTGTAATTTGTCACACTGGATGGGGGCAACCTTATGTTTCTGTTAGTACAGGAAACAGAACAGGAGTACTTGTGGCACCTTAGAGACTAACGAATATACTTGAGCATAAGCTTTCGTGGGCTACAGCCCACTTCATCGGATGCATGTAGTGGAAAATACAGTAGGAAGATATCTATATACACAGAGAACATGAAACAATGGGTGTTACCATACACACTCAAACGAGAGTGATCAGTTAAGGTGAGCTATTATCAGCAGGAGAGAAAAAGAACTGTTTGTAGTGGTAATGAAAATGGCCCATTTCCAGCAAATTGACAAGACAATGTGAGGAACTGTGGGGGGGTGGGAGGGGGAAATAAGCATGGAGAAATAGTTTTACTTTGTGTAATGGCCCATCCACTCCCAGTCTTTATTCAAGCCTAGTTTAATGGTGTCCAATTTGCAAATTAATTCCAATTCAGCAGGCTCTCATTGGAGTCTGGTTTTGAAGGTTTTTTGTTGTAATATTATGACTTCTAGGTCTGTAATCAAGTGGCCAGGGAGATTGAAGTGTTCTCCAACTGTTTTTTGAATGTTATCATTCTTGATGTCTGATTTGTGTCCATATATTCTTTTACGTAGAGACTGTCCGGGTTGGCCAATGTACATGGCAGAAGGGCATTGCTGGCACATAATGACATATATCACATTGATACATGTTCGATCACCTGCACCTCTGATAGTGTGGCTGATGTGATTAGGTCCTATGATGGTGACCCCTGAATAGATATGTGGACAGAGTTGGCAACGGGCTTTGTTGCAAGGATAGGTTGCTGGGTTAGTGTTTTTGTTCTGTGGTGTGTGGTTGCTGATGAGTATTTGCTTCAGGTTGGGGGGGCTGTCTGTAGTACAGGGGTGAGAATACAGAGGAACTGCTGTACTTTCCCTCTGCTGGTTTGGGGCTCAATTTGCTGTGATTTTCTGCCCTCTGCACCATGTAGTAGAGCAGTGGTCTCCAAACTTTTTTGATCACGCACCCCTATCAGTAAAAAAATTTTGGGCACGCACTCCCAATATATGTATATTTATTTATGTATAAATTATATACACGTACTACTAAGATATTATGTACATTAGAAAACATACAAAAATAGAAATTAAAAAAGTATGAGATAAAGATGAAATAAACAGTATTTTAAAATAATTTTTATTGTATTTTATTTATTAACAGTACAAAAAAACTTTTTGCTCTCAAAAAAAAATATTATTAATAATATTTTTAGTGAGAGCAATGTGATTGAATATGCTTCATTATTTCTGAAAATCTTGGTTTAACATTTTGTGATACAGTGATTCGAAGGTCTGGATTAGTGTTAGGGTGCAGAAGGGGGTGCAGGGTGGGGGTGTAGGGTCTGGGAGGGAGTTAGAGTGCAGGAGGGCACTCAGGGTGGGGTGCAGGGTCTGGGAGGGAGTTAGGGTGCAGGAGGGCTCAGGGTGGGGTTGTGGAAGGAGGCTCAGGGTGGGGCAGGCAGGAGGTGCAGAGCACTTACCTGGGGCAGCTCCTGTTTGGTGCAGAGGATGTGCAGGTGGCTCTGTGCAGCGCGGCATGGCCCCCATGGCTGCAATTCTGGGAGCTGCCTCTTCACCCCGGCCAGGGCCACCCGGAATGCAGAGGCTTTAGCAGCTGCAGGGCCCTGGGCTAAGGGGGCCCTGGGTCCCTGACCTGCAGCTCTAAAGCCCCTTTCAGAATAAGGCCCTTCAAGGGCTGTATGACTCACGAGGAGCAGGGGCAGCCACACAGCCAGTGGCTGGATAGAAGCGCCACTTCTCTCCAGCCAGTTTTGAAGGGGAAAGTGCTGCTTCTTTCTGGCCTCTGGCTGCGCAATTCCCTCTCCTTCTCCATGGGCCAGAAGACTCAGTGCCGCATTCTGAAAGGGGCTTTAGAGCTGCAGGCCAGGGTCCTGGGGCCCCCTTAGTCCAGGGCCCTGCAGCCCCTAAAGCCCCTGCATTCCAGGTGGCTCTGCCTGTGGAGGCGGGGGGGGGGGACAACAGCTTCTCCTCTCACTCGTTTCCCCTCCCCTCCGGTGGCACTCCTCCAGCCGCACCCCCCAATGGATCGTCTTGCACACCCCACTTTGGAGACCACTGCAGTAAAGGGTAATCTAAAAGCAAGCATATGCAATATTCTGTAAAACCAACAAAAACCCATCTTTCTCATATATGAGTTTATGACATCAAATATTTGAAGTGTTATTGTGACACTGATTGTAGTAAATATATGGACAAATAACCAAGAAACAACTGGCAAGTTTTGGATGGCTTATCACGTAGGTAAGAAATACACAAATTGACATAAAGAGTGGGGTGTAATTTGTCTATATTAGTCTGAACATTAGCCACTCTTTATTCACAGGGGATAATTGTGAATTGGCAGGAGATCTGATTCAGCTGATTCATGAACCTTGTTTTTGTTTCACTGCATCAGCCCAGGATAACTACAAACACAACATGCTGAAACATGAACTATAACTGAATGCCTTTGGGAAGTTGCAGAGGACATTTTTCAGGTGTGTGGATAGAGAAAGACTGAGGAGAAATATCAGGGTGTGAGGATCTAACTCCCTAGAAAGACACCCAGAATCATGATACTTTAGTAAGTATGTTACTGTTTCCACAATGAAAATGATGTCCAGCACAAGAGAGTGACTCGTGGTGTAATATTGTTTTTTGTTTGTTTGAAGTGATTTACATTTCCTGTCACCGGTTCTGACCCAACTCCTGTTGAAGTCAGTAGAAGGCACTCCATTGACTTCCAGGGGAAGTTGATCAGGCACATTACTTTTGCTATACCTGTGTCAGAAACCATGATCTGTACACTAGTCTCCTTCTTCAAACTCTATGGCTCAGTGAGACACAGCAATGTAGAACACCCTGAAAAATATGTTACAGAGTGTCTGCTACCAGGTCCTGCAGCAGTTAATTGAGACTAGGTGCAATTTGTTACTCTACAGTTTTCCTTTTACATGAATGTATTCCATTTTCTTGTTAAATCCTCTTTTTTTTCTTTACTGTGTAATAATTATGATGTAAACTTACTTACCAAAGTGGATTAAACACAATTACAGCTGAATGGGATGAAGATTTGATTTAGTCAATTTCATTGATAAAAAGTTACAAAATAAGCAGTGGGGGAAAAATCAACATTAAAGGGGGAAGCTATGTTTGAAATAACTGAGGCTTGTTTTATGTAAGGTTTATGCCAATGCTGAAGGGACTCTTTTAAACATTGCTAAGTAAAACAGAATTATAGCTGAAGATCGGCTAGAGGCAAAGAATTAATGAAAAAAAACCACCCTGTTGAGAGACCCAGCAAATTAGGAGCTATAAAAGGGGTATTATATTTAGAAGTGTTAACGCAGTTTTGAGTTTGCAGGTTTCAAGAGGGGAAGTGAACTGAGATGCTTCCATTACTGTGTGTCTTAATATAGTCAACACAGTGATAACCTTTAATATTACTGACAGGGCTACCGCAACACTACATATATACTTTTAAAGGCAGTCAAAACTGATCAAGCTTAATGGTTGAATTAATTCTCTTTTGTATTATCACCTACATTTTTTTTTTATTTTCAGTAGGAAAGAGACATTCACTTGATACTGCTATAGACATTCTCCTTGTGGCAGGAGAAAAAGAGGTTCAAGGGCCAGTTCCTCAGGGTTCACACTCAGCAATGGCAGGGACAGTGAGTAGTTCTGTGGCACACAACATCCAACAAATTAATTGCCCGGGGGAACTTGGAGGAGAGGAAAAAAGAAAAAGAGCAGGAAGGAGCTTGACTGTACATATCTTCAACCATCATCTTTGATAAGATCAGATTCATTAAATACAAAGTGCTGGAGTAGGAATGTGAAAGGACTAACAGTTGAACTTTCCGCTTCTCTCCCATCCAACCCCCCTAAAGAAATATTTAAGAATAAGAATACATGGATGACTCCCCAAATTAAGAATGAAATTTCTGCAGAAATATTGCACATTGAGTCTACATTTCTTTCTCACCCTAAAATACCTCTAACAATTGCTATGGGAATCTTAGATACACTAGGAATACAGAAATGGGACCCACTGATGCCCTAATCATATCTGTTGGCACCATCAAAGGATATTGCATTAGAAATTTCTAACTCTCAGAACCAAAATTTTAAGACCAGATTCATTCAGTCTATGTCAAATATTCTATAGCGCTAGTGTTCGGCTAAGTATGGATGAAATTCTGCTCACCTTAGCAAGGCATGGAGTCCCACTGCTGTTAATGTGACTACCTGTGTGAATATGGTAAACAAGATTTAGCCCCAAACTTTTTATTTAAAGAGTTGCAGAATAATCAGTCATTGGGAAAGACATTTAGGAATTAAAAATTAATAATCCTTAAAGTGCACATGATAGCTGAATGTTTGCTGAGCAATAGCCTCAGCTGGTGTAGCTCCCCTGAAGCTAATAGAGGTATGCTGATTTACACTAGAAAGGATCTGGCATAAATAACTGTATTCACATTTACTCTTAAATGAACATATTTACCCATTATATGACTTTGTGTTTTTGTATTAACACCTACCAATATACTTATACACATGAGAATTAATTTAGTATTTTCAAGTGTTTTTCAGTGCACAATGAAAACAGAAAACTTACAGATAGATACAGAGACAAGTTTTGTTTATACTGATTTGTTTGAGTAATTAAAGAGTAATAAATGGTCACGGTTAATTAATTTTCATGAGAGATAAAATAAATATGTTTATATTAAGTTCTTGGAAGGCAACTAGGACATTGAGCTTTTTTAAGTTTAGTCTGAAGTAAGACTCTAGAATATGCAGCAACATTAAAGAACCTTTGGCAGGTTTACATCCTTTTAGAAAAATATTGCTGACAGCTAGATATCATAGAGTTGCTGCTTTCATATGCAAATCAGAGCTTGCGCCTGGTTCCCATCAATGATCCAGAAAATAAATTGAATACTTTATTTTAATTAAAATGTTTTAACAATAAAACTGAGAAAAACAACTCTGAAGTCCCTTTGATGTAACAGAAGATAAAATATAATGCCAATTTTGCTAATGGATATGAAAGGAGAGATTTTTTTCCCCCTTTCCAATAATTGAGTTTGATGTCAAATCACAGACTAGAGCATTGTCAGACAGGGCTAGAGGCTATCTCAACCACTGGATGTGATTTGAGTTGAGGTGTAAATCTAAGATTGGGTTGAATGGTCATGTTTTTCCGATAGTCACGGGCTGCAAGTCACAAATTTCACTTAGAAACAGATTTATCCGAGCAGTGTAACAAGCAGACTTTGATAAATAAACTTTTCTTTGTAAGGGAAATAATTGCCAGCAACCTGAGTTCTAACACGAGGTAGGGGTTTGATCACTCAGCTAATTTATTTAATCAAGCAAAAGTTCCTGAGACAGAATTACTGAACTTTTTAAAGATAGCATCCTCAGGAAAAAAGTTACATGCCAGACATATAAAACTTATCAGATCTGAAATCAAGTTGAACAGTTCAGCTGCAGAAATATTACCAATCGTTCAATATCTATATGTTAGTTTGATATATCCAGACTCTTATTAGGGTCTTGTTTTCAAAAGCCATTTGTCACCAAGCAAGTTATTAATAGGTGTCTACGTTCTAAGAATGAGGAGACACAGCCTGGCATAAATTATTGCTTTACAGACCTGCATCAAAGGGTAGGTGCGGGCATTGGCTGGTGTTGTATGTAGTCCCTTCCAGAGAAATATAAAACTTAAAATTAGCACAAGGATTACTGCACTAGATACATTGAAACTGTACACCCCTCACTCAAAATTTTGATACTCTTAATATTTTCTAATATTTTCCAGCTGATAAAAATTCTGAATCAAACTGGTAAAATGTCCAAAAAATCTCCTGATTTCCCAGTATAGTTTTATACATGTACGTTGTATGTGCAATATAGGGGGAGCAGGGAGGCACAACAGGTAAAAAGTTACTGGATGTACCACCGTCTCCAATATCAGAATATTTCCCATAATAATCAGCCAAAACAAGAAACGGAAAGAGGTAACAAAGAGGCTGGAGAAAAATTAGAAGCAAATCCATAAATCAATTATGCTACATTTTGCAACCACAGCTCGCACCAGTAAGTTCTTACATGAGTATTCCGATTGACTTTCAAGGGAGTATGATCCCCAAGGTGAGTGAGGATTGTACAATGTAGACTTTATTGTATGGGTTTTTTTTTTTTTTTTTAATTTCCAAAATAAATTTTAACTGTTAAACATTATAAACATTTTTCCTCCCTTCTGCTGGGGGAAAATTGCAAAGTCTGGTTCATAGTAATGATGAGAAGGGATGTTGTTTTGTTTTAAAAAGAGAATGAAAATGAACAATTAAAAAGAGGGAAATTGTAGAAATCAAACTTGCCATCATTTGTTTAGTCTCTAAAATTTTAATTCCTTTAAAACCTCATTTAGCCTTGTCATCTTTAATCCATGGCCATGGTAGGAGACTTTTCACTGGAGTGTTGACCAGAGAATATGCTGAATCAGTGAATCTCCTCAGCATACTGGCTATGCTTCTCCATCTCCAGCCTATTTACTGTTCTGCAAAGGCTGGATTGAGGCCTGCCAATAAAGATGTGGTGGTAAGTATTCTACACTGCTGAGACCTCTTCTCCAGGTGTTACCAGTAATCTGCAAGCTGGGTTTCCATTAGCAGAAGGCAGGAATAAATAAAGCCTAGTATCCAACCTGTGGGGTCTTAAGCACTCTATGTCAGATGTATATGAAGTAATGTCACAACCTGCAAGCAAAAGAGCAGAGGCTGAGATGATCAGTGACAGAGCTGGCAAAGTCACAGCTAAGTGCATTGGTAGAGTTATTACAAATGTGTTTAGCACATTATTCAAAATTTAGAGCTTAGTGAAAACTCTTGTCAGACAGTCACCTAGCGAACCAGACATTGGAGGACTGGAAGTTGAGCAATTAAAAACCAGTTTTTTGCCTTAGGCGTGTTTCAGTTCACTGTTCAGCAGCTCTGTTTCTCTTACTGTTCTACTTCTAATGATTCACTTAGTTGAACTTGTGACCAAAAAAGAAAGAAACAAATATACTATGCAAAACACCAACAAACAGCACGGTTTTCTGAGAGCCCATTGGCTGCAAGTTGGAAGCCCCATTGTGACAGCTACCAATGTGCCCTATTAATTAGTTTACAGGTACATACAGATTTAGAGCGTTGTTTTATTTACTTATTACTCAGGTTACATTTATTTTTTAGAACTTAGTTTCAACATCAGTTAGTATTAGAACCAAAACCAGCTCTTCACCCAAGAAGTTAAATTTTGGGCTTGCTTGAGCTCATTTACACTGGTTCTGCACCATTGATTCAAAGAACTTACTTCTGATTAGCACCAGTGACAGAGGGAATAAGGCTCCACATGTTTAACTTCTGTCCCCACTTTAGCCTTCATCATCACCTGCATGATTCACTTTCAAAATAGGATTGGTCAAACTGATTCAGAGGGAACTGGGATTCTCACTTTTTTACCCCAAACTCAACATCCAAGAAGCCAGTCACATTTCCCTCATTCTCACCAGTGTGTCAGGTGTCAGTAGAGTTCTATCAGTGCAAAACAGATGAGACACCCCAAGAGACCCCTGTCTTGAGGTGTGAAAAAGTTCAGTTAATTTGTATTAAGAAATTCATTACCTCTTCCACTCCTTTTATCCCCACTCTCTCTCTCTCTCTCTCTCCTCCCCCACCCCGCTTTCTGGGTCCTTCCAGATGGGACTAGGCAGGCCAAAGTACTGTGACAGTGGCCAATCTACTAGGATTTACAGCCTAAACAGATGTGGGCAGTATTATAGATTTTATGATAAAGCCATCCATAGGAGATTGCCAAGCCAGGTTTGCAGGACGAAGAGATCTAGACAATTCAAACTGAATCTTTAAAGGAGATTCACCATCACACTGTAACAGTTCTTATATGAACAGAAGATTCTGACTGATAGCAGTTTGGTCAAGCAATCACATTTTGTGGGAGACAGGCCTTTGATGTTGAGATGACATCAGGGCTGGCTCCAGGGACTAGCTCAGCAAGCAGGTGTTTGGGGTGGCCAAGAGGAAGGGGCAGCAAGTCGGGCTCTTTGGCGGCAATTCGGTGATGGGTTCCTTGTCCCTCTCAGAGGGAAGGACCTGCTGCCAAAGTGCCGCCGAAGAAGAAAGCGGTGCAGTGGACCTGTCACGAGCGCGGCTCTTTTTTTTTTTTTTCCTTTCACTGCTTGGGGAGGCAAAAACCCTGGAGCCAGCCCTGGATGACATACAAGTAGGTATGAGTTTATGTTTTGATGTTTGTACTGAAGAGGACCATTTTGCTTGAGATTATTGCTTGGTTGCTTCTTAGACTACATTTGGTCACCATGTTAATGATACTGGTTGTGCTGAAGCACCGAACAGGAAGTACCATGTGAGAGCGTCATCTCTTTCCATCAATTGGAATTATATTATTATTGCTAATAACCCTGCCTCATTGCCCCTATGTTCCCTGCTGCCCACAATGAATGATGACCATCATACTTATCCCCATTTAAAGGGTGGGTTTAGGATTCATCATGCATGCTGAACATAAAAGCAATGAGTGGAACAATGTAAAATTTAAAAAAGAAAAAATAATAGATTCATTGTCTTTCATTAAAGATAAAAATATTGTTTTGAAGTTAGATATGTACTGTGATGAAATACACATAGAACTTAAACACACACAAGGTACCATACACAGTACTATGCAGTGGTGAATGGTGCTTTACCGACATATAAGACAAATTTCCTTTTCTGAACCACTTGCAATCTATGGGCTAGCTTCTACCTTTTGCCGACAGAGGGGAGTACAGTGGATGTGGAAGGCGTGCATTGCAGCTGGGGTCTGCAGAAGGAATTGTGATTGAGTCAGCCAGAAAGAATTTTGAGGGCTCCTGCACCCTGGAGTGGTAACTGTATTGTCCTTGGAGAGGACACTGTGCTTCCCCCAAACCCAGTCAGCTCAACTGGCCAGTCATGGAAAATAAGGATGGGGCTATAGTTGTGCTCCACCTCACCTCACCCTTCCCCCACCTTCTTTATTCCCTTTCAGACAATTAGCACCTGTAAGGTAGCTGCACAACTTACATTCCCAGATATAGTCGTCCCTGAAGGAAGGCACAAGAGGTGGTATTTCTTTCACTCCACCCTCTTGCAGAACCATATAGGGTATGTCTTCACTGCAGAATTAGGTGATCAGAACCCTGGCTAGGACAGCCTAGGTGTGAGCCATTACATTACAAAACCACATCCAACTTACTGAGTCCACAGTGGTGCGCCACACATTCACATAAGGCACTAGGACTTCTGGGATCATATCCCATATTCTTAGCATTGAAGTAAGCTGAGTTGCTCTATGATTCCTTCCCAGTGACTTGTGAGGGAACTTGTCTGTTCTTCTGAAGGAATTGTGGGAAGGTACTGGAGGACTATCAGCAGTCAAGTAGTTTAACTTTCATCCTCACTGCAAAGTGGTCAGGCTCTAGCCTGTAGCCCAGGACAGACCAGCTATCCCAAGTGTAAAATACCACCATGCTCAGGCCAGATGGTTTTCTGTGTGAATGGGAGCTGGGTTAGTGGCAACACTACCTGAGTAAGATCCCAAGTTAACTCTGCAGTGAAGACAAGTCTGTATGGGCCAGTGTCATAAACAGATTGTTAAGGGTTAATGTCTCTTTTACCTGTAAAGGGTTACAAGCAGGGAACTGGAACACCTGACCAGAGGACCAATCAGGAGACAAGATACTTTTAAATCTGGGTGGAGGGAAGCTTTTGTGTGTGTTCTTTGTCCGTTGTGTGTTCTTCTCTTGTGGGGTCTGAGAGAAACCAGACATTACTACGGGCTCTCTAAGTTTCTGTTCAAATAGTAAGTAAGAACAGGTGGTTTTAGTCTTTTTAATTGGTTTTCTTTATTTGCAAATGTGGATCTGGCTGGTTAACTTTTATATGTGTAGTTGCTGGGAATATTTTGATTTGTATTGGTACTGGGGGAAAAGTTTCTTTCTGGTGTCTGTAAGCTATAGGACCCTGTAATATTTACATCTTGAAGTTACAGAGATAATTCTTTACTTTTTCCTTTCTTTTATTAAAAGATTTCTTTTTAGAGAACCTGATTGATTTTTTTTCTTGTTTCCCTTGTTTTATCCCAGGGGATTGGGTTAACTCACCAGGACTGGTGGGGGAGACGGGAGGGGGGAGAGGTAGAATCTCTCTCTGTTTTCCTTGAATCTGTTTGCCTCTTTGTGGAAGGGAAGGGACATGCTTCTCTGTATGGTGATTTAAAGAGTTTGGATCAGTAGTCTCTCAGGATAGCCCAGGGAGGGAAAGTCTGGGAGGGGGAAAGAAGGGGGAATGGTTTATTTCTCCTTGTTTTAAGAACCCAAGGGATTTGGGTTCTTGGGGTCCCCAGGGAAGGCTGGGGAGATCAGAGTGTCCCAAAACACTATATTTTTGGGTGGTGGCAGTGCTATCAGATCTAAGCTGGTAACTAAGCTTAGAGGATTCATGCTAGTATCTCATTTTCTGAACTCTAAGGTTCAGATCTGGGAAGGAATACTATGACAGCCAGGCACAATCTGGTCCTAAACAGCAGCCAAAATGGAGGAGGAAAGGATGCAACATAAAAGTACAGAGAATGAGTATTTGACAAACATCTTGTTAGATCCCCGGGTTTGTCTGTTTTTTTTTCTTAAATCATTATTAATTTAGTTATTTTCAATCTTCAAATTGTAATATGAACTAAAAAAAAAAGGACATGAGAGTCATAGAGGATTGTTTCTATCAAAAGGCTAGCGAAAAGAAGTGAGATTTTATGTGAGACTGGGTGGACAGTGAAGTGGCTTGAGGCACAATAGAAGGGGAGCTGTTCCAGTAACACAGCTCACACACACAAAAAAAGCACAGAACAGAGCCCAAGAGAAGGTTTGGTGAAGTGGCTTTTAAAGAGGTTTGCAAGTTTCTGGGAGCAGAGGGAGAAGAATGGAGAAGAGTGAGGGGTAAAAGATATGAGCAGGGAGTTAAAAATAGAGATGAGATCATGGAGACGTGGAAGGCACAGGCCCTAATAAGCCAGAAGTCAGCACTAGTATGTCTCCGCTCTCACTGAAGTCCATGATAGTTTTATCATTGTAAATTGTAGCATTTAGGCTAGTGCTTTAGCACTTTAGAAAACCCTACCCAGAATTTTTAAACCAGGACTTATATTTGAAGGCTGAATAAATAAGAATACAGTCTAATTAATGTATTTAGAATATTTATTTCACAATCATTGATTATTTATTAATCCTTGATTGTTTGTTGTATCTTTGGCTTTAGAAATCAGTGCTAAGCTCTCTCTTACATGTTTTATTAAACGCTTTCCTCACAGTTATATCTTCACACAGTATAGAGGATCTAGTTACTGTTTAAAAGTTGTGAGCTCTACTCATATAAATAGGTAGATTTCCACGGCTCAATATTCCCAACAATCACTTATTGATTAAAAATTATTTTTCAGCATCTAGAGTGCCCATTATATTGTTGAGTGACTGCCTAATGCTTATATAATGTATGTTCTTCCTAACTATTCAAGTATGTACTTTTTACAGTGGCTAAATAAATCACATAACAAATTCATCAGCCAGATAAAAGGTGTACCTATATTTAAATTCCTTATCAAAATAACACTGGTATTTAGAGGTAAATTGGCCAGCTCTGTGGTAACATCATGGTTGGCTGGGGTTTCAATTTTCATTTCAGTTCTAGATGGTATTAAAGCTATAGCATTATTTTAGTATCATCATCCATATTGGCTGAAAGAAAGTGAGAGATTTGTAAAAACATGCTTATCTTTGATACCTCCTTCAGTGCTACTAGCAGGAGGGAGCCTTAGATGGCCAGCTGAGAAGCCAGCTCTCTCCTGGAGGGTTTTTATGGCTACATGCTACAGCTGGAGGGACCTGTTATATTAACTTCTAAGAGTAACCCAGTGACTGGTTTCTCTTTTAAATGATGGTCATGGACTGATCCACATGTGAGTCATATTTCATGCATCTCTTTAGCAGTCAGAGGTTTGATTTCTCTTACTCAGATGTCAACTTCATTGTTTGAATTTTCAGCAGCTTAAAAACTATTATTAGCCAGTCTGCTTGGAGCTTTTCATGTCATATCAATACTCTGTTTTGGGTTTAGTCTAACTCTGCATTTAGTCTCCACATTTTCTCTAACTTTCTTTCCAGTTTGTGGCTTTTCCTGTAAGAAAACTGACATTTTCTTTCTTTTCAAGTGAAAAACTATAAATAGACTTTGCAATGGTCCAGGCTATTCTCTGGTTGTTCATAAGCTCATTTTGTTAACTCAGGTAATTTTCAAAGTCACTTGAATTGTACTTATTTTTTTCCCCATTGATCCAAATACGTGGAAGATGTGCAGATTTTCATTTCTGTGGGCCAAAGAACCCTCTCACGTGGAAATGTCTATAGTGAGGAGCTGTGAGGGAAGAAAAGCTCTGCAAGGTTCTCTTCAGGAAATTGTCCTCAAGTCATTCTTCTGGGCATTCTATTCTATTGTTCCCTCCCATAGTGGGCAGTGTTTCTAACCACAGACCACAGGGGAAATGCAAAAGAATAGGTCAGTCTCTGAAGTAACTCTGCCTCTACCCTTTTCTGTCTGCTCCCTCTACCACTCCCCTTGATCTCCCTGGGATTCCCCTACCATTACTCCCTCTGGGCCTTCTTTCTTTGGAGCTTCATGAAGTAAAGCCTGTCATTTCATATTTTTATCTCTGTAATGTATTTATTTTGATGTATTTATTAAGTGTTAATTAATGCACTATGGGAGTCCTCCTTCAGCCCTCTGTGTAAATTGATCCCCTTCTTTCCATATGTTTTGCCCATAGGGTTTTCTGCAGCCCTAGGGCAGCAATAATCCCTGTGCCTTTGCAATGGAGTGAGGAAAGGAGACCATGGGTTCTCAGTTTATGTGACTGCAAGAAGAGTTATTTTTATGGGGGTTGTATTTTTGAACCATGAAAAGCAATGTTGAGGACTTGTTCTCTTCCAGCTTTTAGCACCATAGAGCAGCTATCACTGTTAACCAGATTTTCAAAGGTATTTAAGCATCAAAGATGTGGATAGGCACCTAGTGAGATTTTCAAAAGGAACCCAGCAGGTTAGGTTTCTAACTCTCATTGAAATCAGCAGGAGTTATGCACCAGTTTTCTTAGGTACTCTTGAAAATCCCACTAGATGCCTAGCTGCATCTTTGGTACCTACATACTTTTGAAAATCTAGCCATGTGCACAAGACAGAAAATTCAGACTACTCTTGACATGGAATTTGACAGCTATATAGGTACTATGCTTCCTCTCTAAATGATCAGTGAAATCCTCAGGAGCCATTTAGGCCCCTGTAGCTGGTCAGAAGTTAGAACTCCCATTTTGTAGGAAATTTTGAAAGAATAAAGTGTTTCAAAAGGGAACAACGAAGAAAATCTTCAAGTTGCCCATGGCCTGGAAATTCCTTAAAAAAAATGCTAAAAATGATAAAAAAAGCATTTTATTTTGATCTTTTTGAAATGTTTCTGAGACACCCAACACTTCCCAGAGCCCCAACAGCCTGCCAGGCAGGGAGCTGAGTAGGTAAGGGAGCCTGGAAGCTAGGGCTTCTGGGCTGCAACGAGCTCTGAATCTGGAATCTGAGAGAGCTCTGGCTCTAGGACAGACTACCTGGTGAGCTGCCCCAGAACCAGAGAAACTGGAAATCCTGGCTTCCTGCTAACCTACCAAATGGGCTGTTAAACAGCTGGGCCAGTCACCTACCAGGAAATGGGTTAGGTAGGATTTCATAGGAAACCCACCTTGCGTCCACTGAAATTTTATAGAAATCCGATGTTCCCATGGAATGTGTCTATTTCAATGACTCAGCATTTCCCAACAGAACAACAATCAAAAATTCCAACCAGCTCTACTGCTGAGTCCAGGGCAGTAGGGCTCGGATTTGTCCTCCTAATGGAAACTTCATCAGGAAATCCATAAATTGGATCTGAAATGTGAGGCTGCTCAGTGTAATGAGAGGTACGGCAAAAAAAAACAAACCAGCATAAAGCAGGGATAGTTCAAATTATTTTAGAAGAGCAAGAAACCATAGAATTAGATGATTTTTCCCAGTTTTTACGCATTCCATAGAGAAATGTGTCAAAATGATGGATGAGGTTCCACATTCCACAATTTGTTTTCCGTAGTATTAATGGCAAGCCATTAGATTGAGGGGAAATTTTTCAAAGTGGTGCATAGGGATTGTGTTATGCAATTCCCATTAAAATCAGTGGGAACCTTGAGGCTAAACCTCCCCCACAACACTACTTTGATAATGTGCTCCTAATGTATCAATAATTTCCATTTAACTGCACTTGAATTAACCAGATAGTTCATCATGTTTTATTTTTTTTAAATGTTATGATTACACTTTTGGGTACCAACACGTGTATTTAAATGATATAAGTGCCTTGTAAAATCCCAAAGCAAGCTCCTTTTCATTTCTCATATAATAAATCTAATATACAATATATCCACATTTTTCTTTAATTATATCAACTAATTACCTTATTACAAAATAAATGGTAGAGAAATTACAGTTATGGAGGGATCAGTGTTCATCTATTATGCATGAATTACTAACTTCTAAATAAAATAGTCATTATGAGCTAATGTGAAACCTTGATAAATTAGCTAAACTAATAGATATTAATTGTAATGTCACGTGAATTACTGCTGCTAATTTTAAAGTATTAGTGCATCAGATTAAAATGAAAATTATATTATTCTGAACACCTGGGAAAAATTCCTTTGGGATTAATTGACAGAGGTCTCAGACAATTCAGAAGTCTGGGCACTAAAGTCAGTCTCAAAAGGGCTGGATGATGTATGGACATGCTAACACATTTAGTTAATTTAAGTGGAATATTTCATTGTGGACGTAAATTGAGGAGGAAAAAAAAGACTACAATGGACTATTTTCATATTTAATGTAGTCTCTTTTCCTCTTACAACCAGTATGCGTACTCATGACAGGCACTGATGGGCTACTTGAGTACACGGTTAGAAATGAACTCTGTGCATGTGTGTGTGCGTGCTTGCTATGAATATATCAATCTAATATGATCCTAAGAGGTACTTTGTGAAAGCTGTGAATGCCTTCTAAACATAAAAAGCCAGAAGTACATTAGATGAGCAGGACTATTGGATATAAATTCCCCTTCAGATTCAGCCTTGAAAGTTTCTTGATGACACTTAAGAATCAAGGTTTAGCTTGGCAACAAACTACATTAAAGAGCAAAATGGATGTCAGTAGGTTCAGTGAAAGTGATCTGGTAGATTTAGATTCAGAAGTTTAATAACCTTTGGAGATAATTTCAAACCAAAGCCCTGGATCCAAATGCTCATGAATTTAAGGATGTTACAAATCCAAATCTAATTCAAATTTTGTGGGTTGAACCAATCTCTAGTGTCATTTTTTTTTAATTCCAACTTTTAAAAGTAAAGATTATATAGGCCAAGGACCAAAATCCACACAGTTTCTTCTATGCGCAAAGGAAGTGCACTGTTGAAATGTGTATGTACAGGTGGAATGTGGATGTGAAGATATGAATGCAGATATCAGAAGAACATTATATATGTATATATATGAGCAAGGGAGAACTATTTATCACATCATAAAGGGGTTGATTCTGGATGCATACCCTAAGCAGAAACCTTAAAAAAAAATCTATATAAATTCTTGAAAACCTCAATATAGTCAAAGGAAATGGAATCCAGCAGTAAGACAGAAGCAGCCTCCCCCTTGTCAGAGCCAGAAGTAAATGTGAAGCTGACAAAACACAGACCCAAGGAATCTGCTAAAGAGACAAATACCAGAAAGAATCTCTTTCATATTTCACAGTCTGAATCTTTATTATGGCCAGGCAAAAGAAAAAATAGAATAAGATAGTAAATGTAAAAACCATGCCAAATCCTCAAAAAGGACTCTTTGAAAAGGCAACCAACGTAAGAAAAGACATCAAAACCATATACCTGTAAGAACATAAAAACTGCCCACAAAGCATCACTCCTCTTGCATTGCTGTATAACAATCCTAAAAAATGTTCCCTGGATTTTCTTTGCTGTGTGGACACCTTATGCAAAATGGATGCCTCTCGCTTACGTATTCACCTGTATTGCATCTAGCTTATTTTAAACCAACACCAATGGATGACGCTCATGCGTCGTACTCATAAATATTGGACCTACGTGACAGGGTGCCTTTAAGTGAGAGTTTGCATTCCTGGAAAACAATCAGCTGATAAGTAAGAGGCGTAACTTACTTTGATTTTATGGCTTTCAATTTATTTTTCATTTAAGAATGTATGGTAAGAAACACTGGTAACATGCCAGAGATCAATATTCTTTTAAAATACCACTCCCATATTTCTCCTCGGTGCCTCACAGCTACTGCCAGAGAAATGTGTCATGCTTTAGTTTTGAAGCTAAGACTAAACTTGCTTCTTCTCTCAAACCCTCCTTTCTTCTCTTCTCTACCAAACTTTCTTTCCATCATCCCAGCTCATCTTTGCTTGTTTCCTAGATGTAAAGAAGTGGAAAAGAGTTTTGGTAGATGGCCAGAAGGCTGAGTTCCTTTTCCAGTGACCATTTTAATACTGCTGAAATTTAATTATATTGCTTGTGTGTGTTAGGGTACCTAGGACCTCAGCCTCTTTTTAGATCTTATTTAAATATAAATGAATACATCTCTAATTATTCTCCTCCTTCTCCTGCTCCCCAGATATCTCAGGCTTTCTCCTCTCTCTCTCTCTCACATCAACAGAATTGCATCCCATGCACTGGTACTTTCTCATGTTGGTTGGTGCCATGTCTTTCTCTATCACGTCACCCCACCGTAGCCAAGCCTTCTGCCAAATTCATCCTCCTTTTCTGCCTCTTGGATCATCTCTCATCTACTCCTTGTGTTTTTGAAGAAGCAGAGAAGTTAATAGAGTACAAAAGAAGTTTCTTCTCACTTTCAAAACCAGGCCCATTCAGAGGATTCAGGGGGCATGGGGCAAAGCTGGGGAGCTGCGCCACTTGTACTCACCCAGCGGCGGACCGGGTCTTTGGCGGCATTTTGGTGGTGGGGGGCCCTTCAGTCACTCTGTGTCTTTGGCAGCACTGAAGGGCCCCCCACTGCCGAAATGCTGCCGAAGACCCAGAGCGACTGAAGGGTCCCCCGCCGCTGAAATGCTGCCGAAGACCTGGACCACTGCTGGGCCAGGGCTCGCAGGACCTCTGTGGGGCCTGGAGCAAATTAGCCCACCTCCATCCACCTCTGGGTGGCCCTATTCAAAACACCAATCCTGCCTTCAACTCGTCCTATATCCCCTCCCATTTTCTATGCCCCATCTAAGCTTCTTTTCTCCCATGTCTTGCACTGCACTCTAACACTACTGATCCGGGTCTCGTTACATCTAACAAACATCTTCTGTGTACAGATATGAGGATATATACATTATTATTAAAGTTATTAATAAAGTCGAGCCCAGACACTGGGGAAACTTGAAACTGATCATATCTGGGTTTTCAGTTCTAGTCCACTTAGTGCACCTCATTCTTTCAGTGGCTCATTCCATTTCCCTAAAGTAGTTTTATTTCTCCTTCAGGGATTTTTATCCCCTCTGGTAATTGGTGGGATGTCTCACAGCAAAAACGCCCAAGAGCTGTTCTTCTGACAGTAAAAAAGAAAAAGTAGATCATTACCGAGCAATTTCATATCATGGGTAAATGCTCTGATATTAACCAATTAATCTCCACTGAAATCAGAAGATGCTGCTTACTCATTCTGGCAGCACCACAAAAAAGTCTGTGGTCATTCAAGATGGAGAATTCAAAGGAAGTAGAAATCTAATTCCCCAGGAACTATTCTAAAGTTTGTAGCAATGTTCATCACTGTACCTGAGTGCTTGACAAAGCAGAAAAATGTAAATTGGGAGGACATTCCCTACTGTAGCTGAAGGGGCTGGAGAGCTTTAGGATAATTCTCATCTGATTCTGTCTGGAATTTTAAATGGGCTCATATCAAAGCTATAAAATAAATTTCCTTCAAGTTTTTCCAGAGTTCAGGGGAAGCCGTACCTGGGGTTATATAACTGCACCAGAGCTGTACTTTGAGAGTATACAGGTAGGAAGATACAAACCTATACTTGGCTGCCACTGAAAAAGGCCCTTTCTGTACCCACTGAAGTCAGCAACAAATTGTTATCTATATCACAGTACACATTGCAGCAAGTTTAAGATGATTGGCATTTCCATTATTAATCCCTTTGTCACCTAGCAGAGTATATGATAAGTTGGTTGCTTTAATTCACTATTAGCAAAAAAACTATCATGCAACACTGTTTAAATCACGTTTATTTTTAAGGGCCATATTGCAGGCTGACTAGAATCACAATCCATGTGCTCCCTGACTGCTCCCTGCTAATTACACACCAATGTAAAGTAAGTAGCCTCACCAGACCAGAGAATCCACCCACTGCCTCCAACAAAGACCTCTGCCCAGTAGGCGCCCCCAGGAAATGGGGGCAGAGTGAGGCTATGGCTAGAGGTGAGCTAGCACGCAGGTGGTGTCTGGGTGACTTTAAGTATAAATGGCACCCTCCCTCTTGCTCTGAAGAACTGTAGCTAAGTCATCCTGATTTCCTACAGTGTCTCCTGCTCCAACACAGCCAGTGGCTTAGGATAACTATTTGGTTCTGAGCTTTCATTAGACACTTAAATATTTGATTACATATTTGTGTAAAGTGTCCCTTATTGTAAAAAATAATGAATAATTAGAGGACATGCCTCCTTAAGTCATTAAGAAGAACTTTTTGTCTGTGTCTGATGGCCTATATGCAATGCGGCATCTCACACTGACCTAGGCACAAGGGCATGGCAAGGGTAGAATGACATCTTTAGCCACTTCTTTGCTTTTATCAGTCAGATTCTATTATTATAATGCAATTAAAATAACTGTCCCTTTTCCATACTTTCTGTACTGAATAGAATTAAGTTTCTTTACCAGAAAGGGAGAAATCATGCTTGGACTTTGATTCTTATTTGTGTCCCAAATTGCATTTAAAAACAAACAAACAAACAAACAAAACCACACACACAAAGAATGAAAAGCTCTGAGAACAGGTTTTTTAAATAAAGGAAAGTCCTGAAAGTGGCTTCTGTAGCCCCATTTGCTGAAATTCACTCATATCCCTTTATATATAGCATCTTTCTTGGAATCACAAGGTATTCGATGGAAAACTTCTCTCTTTGGGAGAGAACTTCTCATAATGGAACACATCTGATTTACCCAAATGACATGATACTGTTGCATTAGTAAGATGAAAGGCTTTTATCTTTCTCAGAGACACACACATTATAGTCATTTCAAAAGATGAAGTGTCAAACTGCTTAAGAGAATCAGTTTTGACATATATACAAATAATTGCCTTGGGAAACTCTAAGGTACTGAGTCTAAGATATGCAAGGATGTGGTGCTGACTAGTGCAGATGCTGCTTTTTACAGCTATTTTGGGAAAACAGCACTTTTAGTGATAAATAAGGTAAAATTGTGCCTATTTAGAAAAGCTAAAAACCCTTCACATTTAATCAGAAACCTCTCCCTTCTTCACTCTCATCCTCATGAGATTGGTCTTACTGGTAAATATTTAATCAGTTACTATGAGCACATCAGTCTGCATTCCTGCATATATCTTTGACCATCCAAGAAAACATATCTTACATATGACACAGAGCAGTCTATTACAATTATGCAATTGGGTGAAAATATCTCAACATTTAAAACTTAAATTCTCCAAAAGTATTCCTTATTACAATAAAAATATTATCTGTCATTAATGGAAAATATGTGTATTTTAAAAACAAAATGTTAGTTGTGAGATATAGTTTTATATTCAAAGGGTGGAATTTAGGTGGTGTTTTATTCTGCATGCCCCTCTTGTCAACATTGACAGGGCTGCAGCTCTTAATACCACTTCATTGGCTGACATGATTATTACACTTTTACTTTAAAATATAATGCTCCAAGTCATATGGGATGTTGTACATTTAGTGATGGACTTTCTTCATTAGTAAGCATTATGTTCCATGACTGAGTGTCACTGAGATGGTAAATGCCTTTTGAGGTAAAGTATTGTCCTCCATAGGCATTCAGATCCCTTTCTATTTCAGATCCCTTCACATCTTTCCTAATCAACAAAAGGCCTAATTCAGCTTCCAATGAAGTCAGTGGAAGGTCTCCCATTTACTCCACTGGAAGTTGGTTTAGCTCACTTAGAATAAGGCAAACTGACATACTCCGAGCGTAAGATGCTTTGGGGCAGGGATTTTGTCTTCATCCTGTGTGTAATGTGCCATATATATTAGTGGTTTTATAAACAAATAGTATATACAATTGTTGTCAACAGTGATAATAAAATTATCTTGAGACATCTTCAATATTTAGATTGTAAGGTCTTGGGAAACAGCCTTTTTTTTATTATAAGCGTGTATAGTTACTAGCACTATTCTGATCCCTAGTAGGGGATTCTAGGCAATACCACAATGCAAATAATAATGGTGACATCACAAATCAAGAGCTATCCTGGACATCTCACTCTCCTAACTGTATTTTTAGGACAGGATTTTCTGTAAGACCTAAACCAACACCATGGATATTATGATCGATTTCCAAGTTTGAAAGAATTTTCACAAGTAAAGTCTATCTTTTAACTGAATGATCAAGTGTGAATGCACACAAAAAACTGCGCCTGTTATAGTGGACTAGATGAGATTATAAGAGCATCAAAGCATGTCCATATATTATTTGTATACAGTACTATAGATGTGCAATGCACTTTACATACAGAACACGGCCCATGCCCTGATAAGTTTGTACTATAGGTATTTCATTGGCAGTTGTCCCATTGCCTTATGCTATATAGCCTTGATCCTGCACCAATTATGTTTAAGGGCACTTAGAAGATTACTTCAGTGGGCACAGTATCAAGTCTTGTGTCATTAGGGCTAGATAGAGTCAGAACATCACTAGAGCAGAACTAAGGGAGATCAACAATGGGTGCACGTGGAGCCGAATGTTTAATGGAGTGTTCTATAACATACAAAGGATTGAATAGGTATATTTCCCCCCGCCCCCCATACTCCTGATGTCAGCAATACAGCTGATAATTTGGATAGAAAGTAGAACAAGCCAAAATTTCAGGGATGGCTGGGAACTTTGAAAGAAAGCTAACACTTTCTTTTTCCTCTCCCTTTTTCAATGAAAAATATCAAAAGAAATTTACAAAACCCTGTACTATATTTTAGCCTTCAATTTTCAAGATGGTGTGTAGAATTTTAGGAGGCATAAGGAAATGCTTTGGCTAAAATAGGATCCCATCCTGTGTCCTTGCTCTGAACTTCAACTGATCTGTTGAGGATAAAATAATACAGTTTTATATATTATAATACATAAAAGTGGATGTGGGTATCACTTTTGGACATGGAATGTACATTCTCTGCTACAATACTTTCTTTGGTTAAAAATGATATATAGAATCTATCCCTCACATTGCCTTAATTTCTCTAATTTGGAGACTTCATGCTAAACATGGTAGAAATCAATAGTTTTTTTGGTCAACTATTAGACTGATTAACATTGGTTGACCTATGATAAAAGTATCAGATTTGTTCTCCTCTTCTCCCCCTTATAATCAGCAGTTCATAATAAATGAGCATAATAAGATTGTAGTACAAAAGAACTGTTTCAAGATTCCCAGATCAAAAGGGCACTGAACAGGTTGAAATCCTGCGAAAAAGACTAATGACCAGTTGGTGACCTCTGACACAGTAGTCAAAAGTCAAAGTTGACATTTGGGGATTTTTAAAATTTATTCACTGACCCACAATTAACTAATGTACCAAATTTCAGGATTTTAGCTCAGAAGTACCATCGATAGTCACTTATTCAGACACTTACCCCATTGTTAGTATTACTTACTACACACATATACTTCTACAAATATATATATATATCCCATTTAAAAATAATGATATTAAGAAAATGTTATGGTTGCATTGTTATGCATTCTAAATTTGGGAAATACAAAAGATAAGGTTGCACATACAACCTTAATTCTGCCCCCATGCCACACATACAACTTATTTCTTCAGACTCTATTTTACAGATTTCCTTTGAAGAAAGCTGTGCTACCAATTGTAGATACAATTCAGAGGATGAGGCAGCATATTACAAAGCTAAGTGGCCTGCATAGGGCAACAAACTTTCACTATTTCTCTGTGGTGTTGTAACACACCTATAGTATGTTGTTTAATAAATGTTTAGCTGGTACTTTTCACGCAGAAGAATTTAATGAATGCTGTGTGACATATGCAGTATAAAGTACTATAGGATATCACGTATGTGTATTTAAGGTGATATAAAAATTGCATGACATATTGCATTATTTGAGAAATAGTGATGGGGTCACATAAATAAGTCTGTTTCATAATTTATACTCAAAAGAAGCTGAGTTAGGTTCCATATGCAACATTAAATGGTGGAATATTCCAAAGCACCCAGTGTTGACCTAACTGCTCTTACAGAAGTTTACTATCTAGCTGAATGGACACAGAACTTTAGCTTTTGGTTTTTCCTTGCTTTTGACTACATACTATCTTCACATTTTCTTATTGTAATTATTAATGAGGAGATCTCCTAGGTAATTTTTTGAAAGATCTGAAGCTTCACTTTCCAGAATTCGGAAGTCCTTATGGTTCTCCAAACACTGGAAAATAGCATATGTAAATTTGATAGTCTGGAACTATTTAGGTAAACCTCACTGGAGCACTGTGTCCCATACACTTCAGGAATTCCACAAAAGAAAACCCCTATCCTGTAAGCCCTGTCAGCTGTGCAGATGACAAAGCCTCCTTCTCTGTTTCCCAGCTGCAGAATATTTAATATGCACTGGAGCAGGACTCTTCCTTGCATTCCTTACAATTCCTTCAACATATCAGTGCAATATTCTTGTTTCAGCTCCTTTGCATCTTTCTTAACCTTTTCAGTACAGATGAGATAGCCAGCCATGCATGTATGTGCAATATGACTTTCTGAAGTAGAACACTTCACAAATGTCGCAAGAAGAAAAAAAAAGGTGCAAAATCTAAGGCATATCCACAGCACACAATTTACAAAGATCCATAAAACTTAAACCAAAACCAGTTTCACCAAAATATTCAAAGAAATACTCCCCTGTAAATGGTATTTTCTTGCCAAGTATCAACTTTTCATCCAGCTCTAATGGTTTGATCACAAAGCTCAAAATATTTGGTGTTTTTTTTAAAGCTCCAGCTCTTGAAGTTATGCTATTACATGAGAACATTATCTTTCTTTTAAAATAAAATAAACATCTAGCCCTCATGACTAAGAATACAGCATCAAAATGTGGACACCAAATTCCCAAAAACCAGAAGGCAAATAAAAAGCCAAAAACTTTTAATAAATAAATAACTAAATAAATCTCATAGTTTTAAGCCAATTTCATAATTAATGAATGATTTGGGGGGGAGTGTGTGGGGGGGTGTACCATGCTGTTTCCCCAAATATTTCTAGTATAGGGGTTCACAAAAAAAGGTTACAAGAAATTCACCATGAGGCGGAGATGAAACCTGGAAAATGAGAGTGTTTTGGAAAATTCTAAGAGACTGAGAACAGGAAGCCAAATAGCAAATACAGGCAACCTCAACTAAAGAGACTTTTTCGTCTCTCCTGCTCTAACATACATTATATTAGAAATGACTTAACGCATCCAACATGTGTATGAACTACTGGAAGCAGTATATTATCATGAGGAAAGGAGAATAAGAATAAATACAGCACAGAATGGAATAGAATTTTGGACAGTAATGAAAGCAGAAATACCGAAACACCTTATTATTGTGGCATTCTTCACCCAACAGAAACCAAATAAGGAAGTACATTAAGAATGATTCTATGAAGATTTCCTCCACAATTTCTACAGCAAGAGAGTTTGGCCAATCATCCAGACCTTTGAATGCTTATTCAAACTGAACCTTTTTTATGTTTCATGCATCACTAATTTTTAAGCCATATGATGCTTATTAAAATTAGTAGAAATTACACATATGGTGCATTTGTGAAGCACTGATGATTCAGGGTAAAAAAAATGAACATTTCATTAATTTATTTTATAGTGAGTCAATTTGTTTGTTTCAGAACAGTACAGAAAAAGAAACCCTGGACCATATTTTTATTACGAATTTCATACAAATGAGAACTGTTTTCAGTCAATATTTGATTACACTTTTTAATGCCTCTTATAATATGGCATCAATAATGATCAGACCTAGTTATAATAATTTTGTTAAAATTACTGTCAGCTGATGAATGTAACTCAGTTGAAAATCATCTCTGAAGAGTGTATTCTAAATATCAATCAACATAAATAATGCAAGTTTACTATTAAAGCAATTCAAAACAACAGACAGACCCTCACAGGGAGTTCCTTTAAATTATTCTGTTCCACATTAATCCTTTTAAAATGTTCATACTAGGAATAGCCAACATCATTAAAAGCAAATTAATTTTATCCACCCTCTCTTCAAAAAGATTATTTTTTTCTTCAAAAGTAGAGATTTATTAGAAGTTGTTATTGATAAGTTATACATATCTTAACTCTCGGGGGCATTCTGTGCCAAAACAGTAAAAATCCTGTGCCAAAATATTTTAAAAATTCTGCACACAATATTTTAAAATCCTGCAAATGTTATTTGTCAAATAAATGTGCAGGCTCCAGCAAGGCATTGTGGAGCACAGGCCACTGACTGCACAGAGGTGAGCGAACACTGTGCAGGACCACCCCGGGACATGGACTCAGCATTGAAGCTGCACCCTGACATAGCACAAGGATTGGACCTGCCCCAGAAACACCCTAGGGCCCAGGTCTTGCCCCTCCGTGCCAGGTGCACCAAGTGTGGGTAGGCAGGTTCAGCAAGACAGGATCCAAATGTGGAAGGGCTTAGTGTGTGGGCATCCAGGTATTGGTTGAGAGCGTTCTGCGTGGGGCGATCTGGGTGTGGGGAGCTCAGTGGAGGATCCAGGTGCAGGGCAGGGATTTGGATGCACTGGGGCTTGTTGGGTTGTTCTGGGTGCAACAGTAAAGGTAATCTGCAGGAAGATCCAAGTGAAAGTGGTTGGGGCTCAGCAGGGGGAGATCTGGGTGTGTGAGGGATAGAGCTTGGCAGGGGGGTCTGGATGTGGGGGCCTCAGTAGGGGTTCCAGATGCTGGGGGAGTGGAGCGGGGATCCAGGTGCACCTGGTTGGGCTTGGTGGGGTGGGGATCTGGTTGGCTCATTGGGTGGTCCAGGTGCAGGGGTAGTGAAACTTATCAGGGGGATTCTAAGTGCAGGATGGTGAGGTTTGGCAGGATAGTCTGATGGTGTCTGGATGCAAAGGGGTTCGGTGGATAGGGGAGCAGCTCCCTCTATAGGAATCCCTTCCCCTGCAGGTGAGGAGTGATGGGTACAGGAAGCAGGGGTGGGGGGAGTTTTCAGAACTTCCTGAAGCTAGGGGGAAAAATCTGGGGGTGGGTCTGACCCAGCCCTGGATGCCCTGCAGGGGAAGAGGAAGTCCCATCCTCCCCAGTCCAGCCAGGGCTAGCTGCTGAGCCAGGCATAGAGTAGTAACCACCAGCCAGATCTTCCCCAGTCCCGCCCCCTGCCCCATAGTGACGTCCTAGACACCTGAAACTTACTGCTGGAGAGGGTCACATGACCACTCTTGTGACTTCATTTTTCTTCCCCATCAGAAAGACATTTTTTCTGTGGGGAAGCAAAGAAATCTGCAGGGGACATAAATTCTATGCATGTGCAGTGGCGCAGAATTCCCCCAGGAGTAATATCTATTAAACCTGAACAGCAGAGAGAAGGCTGTTGATAGTTTAGCTTTCCATTATTAATTGTCATTTGAAATCTCAAATGATTATTTGTAAACTAGAGACAATTAGCTTGCTTTTCATAGGCTCATAGAAATTTAGGGCTGGTAGGGATGTTGAGATATCACATAGTCCCCCTCCTGCAGGCTAAGATGGACCAAATATACCTAAATCATTCCTGATTCTTTTACTTATAACTAGTGTAATTCCTTTGAGTTCAGTGATGTAACTTTCAGTGGGCATGAGTGTACAAGCAGACCAAATATATTAATAATCAAATAAAGTACCTGATTCTGGACAGTTCAGTAAAAACAATTGTTCAATATGCAGCAACAATAAAATAAGTAAAGTTTTATAAAGATTAAAATGAGCAAATACAATAATGCCTTGATACCAATTTATAGCATGCTCTCACTTCATGAGCTATCTCAACAAATCTCTATAATGGCATTTATAAAGTTTCTTGCATTTGAAAGATTTTATGGGTGTGAGAAATATTATACTTAAAGTGGGGAATACATTGGAATGTGCAACATCTCTCACAGTGGAATTAACTGTTTAAACAGAGCTGAAAGGGATCTTGAGATGGATGATGAAAATAATTAGAGGCATGGAAGACCCTCTGTATGAAGAGAGATTGAAAAGTTTAGGACTTCTTAGTTTAGAAAGGAGAAGAACAAGAGGGGATTACGTGCAATCATCATCATCAAGCATCATCATCTATGTCATTTCTGAATTGTCTTTCAATGTCTCTGCTTTAACATCGCTCATGCTTTGCTCCTATGCTCCCATCAGCCCAGCTGTGAGACCTCCCTCTTTTCCCTAGTTGTACTTAGTCCCCTTTCCCTTCTTTTATTTAAATAAAAATATAGACTACCTATTTCCCACTCGTCTTCTCTCTGGGCCAACTCCCAGGTGTCAATTTCAGACTGTTTCTTAGGGTATGTCTACACTACAGGATTATTCCGATTTTACATAAACCGGTTTTGTAAAACAGATTGTATAAAGTCGAATGTATGCGGCCACACAAAGCACAATAATTTGGTGGTGTGCGTCCATGTACTGAGGCTAGTGTCAATTTGTGGAGCGTTGCATTGTAGGTAGCTATCCCATAGCTATCCCATAGTTCCCGCACTCGCCCCCGCTCATTGGAATTCTGGGTTGAGATCCCAGTGCATGATGGTGCAAAAACAGTGTCACGGGTGATTCTGGGTAAATGTCGTCACTCATTCCTTCCTCCGAATCATTTCGCGCCCTTTTTCCCTGGACTGCACTGGCAGACGCCATAGCATGGAAATCATAGAGCCCGTTTTGCCTTTTGTCACTGTCACTGTATGTGTACTGGATGCTGCTGACAGAGGCGGTACTGCAGTGCTACACAGCAGCATTCATTTGCCTTTGCAAGGTAGTAGAGACGGTTACCAGTCGTTCTGTACCGTCTGCTGTGCCATTGTAAATTGGCGATGAGATGACGGTTATC